>NC_056734.1:920277100-920284600 GCF_019279795.1 Protopterus annectens
GTAGGGAACGTCAGAAGTACATGCCCTCTAAGCATGGAAACAGTGAGAATACAGTCCTCACCCTCAGGATTGCCATTACTGCCCCATTTCTCAGTTCCCTGTGAGACTGCTTGACAAGGGAATGTTTTTTCTATTTTAATGAGCAGCCTCTTCAGGTGGCTGATGTGGGCACCAAAGCCAGTATCTATTAAGTCATGCACCCTGAATGGCAGCTACTGGTGGGTGACATAATCACCACCTCCACCAGTACTCCCAGAAGGTAACACTGCACCAGCAGTGGGCATTGCTACCTGATGTAGATGGGCCAGGTAATGCAGGAGCTGTAGGGGCAGCACTGTCTGGTTGCTTCACAGAGGTGCTGGGTGTTGGTGTGGCAGCCGGTGGAGGGTTGGCAGGCTGAGCAACAGATGCTGACTCACCTCCCTGTGTTGAAATAGATTTGGTTTGTTGACAGAAAGATATGACATCAGAACAGTGTGATTGCAGGTAACACACACACATACACACACACACACACACACACACACACACACACACACACACACACACACACACACACACACACACACACACACACACACAAAGAGCGAGAGATAAGGGGTGGGGTGAGACAAAAAAGAAAAGAAAATATTAGAACCATAAAATTTCACATTCATGTTTTACTACAACAAATATGCTTTTCTTATTATAGTAGCTATAAAGCTTTTGCAACCACAAAATCATTGTAAATTGTTTCAAGTAATCCTTGGAATACACACATATTCCATATATGCTTTTAAAGATATACAGATTAATTTAACAACATGGCATTAAAGCTAATATTGCTGCATTTCAAATGTAAAAATGACAATTAGAGAAAGTAAATCTATAGGTTACTTGTGGGAATTGAACCCATATAATCTGAATACACTATTAAACTTGTCTACTGTAATTACCAAGAGCTATAGAAAAAAGCATGCATGCTTGATGTTACAGTTAAGATATGAATGCTAAACTTAATATTGATCAAGGAATCACAATATAATTAGTACAATAAGGGTCACTTGCGCTGCAGACATACTACTTGTCTCTCTGAGTTGGTCCATCCGCTTAACTTGTGCCTTCATGTTCACCAGGATTTCCCCTGCAGCTGTAAAATAGAGAATGAAAGATGACGAGACACAAAAGCATTATGTGCACCACTACTGGCTATCTGCAGCATTCCATATCATTTCAATTTGCTTGATCTGTAAACTTACACAACTAGGTTCATAGGTTCATAGGTAGGTACTAGGCTATCAGCCCTGGGGCCTATACAAGCCCAGCCAAAAAGGTACCCTGGCTTTTGCCACCCAAGAAAATAATTTTCCTGTGCTACTGTTGAGCAGAGCTACAGAGGTGATCCCCGGGGTGAATTTCCTATTTCCCATCCAATCATCAAGATTTTTCTTGAAGAGTGCTAATGAGGAGCTTTGTTTGATATAGATAGGTAGTTTTTGGCAGAGTATGGGAAGTCTCTGGGACAGGAATCTATCCCGCCGGCATGTTCTGTTTATTGTGGTGACAAGGCTTAGGTACCTAGAGCGTGTAGCTCGGAGGGATTGGGATTTCATTAAGTGGAGCATGTCCAACAGCTCTGGGTTTGACATAGCTTTGTATATTAAGCAGAGATCACCTCTGAGTAGGCGATATGCGACGGAGTAAAGCTGGAGTTTTTTGAGATGGTCTGCATACGGCATCTGTTTGAGGCCGGTAATCCTCTTTGTGAGGTATTTCTGTGGCCTTTACAGTTGTTGTAGATGTCTTGTGAGGTACATACCAAAAGGGGCGTTGTACTCTATAATGGGTCTAATGAGTGATGAGTAGAGGGGAACAATGACCTCTTTTTTTGTGGATGAGAAACCTTTTGTGATGTGGTGTGCCACGTAGAAGGATTTCCTGACTACTGTGGTGATGTGATTATCAAAGGAGAGACTACTGTCCACCTGTGTTCCAAGGTCTCTTATCACACTTTCAGTGTTAAGTATGCTACCACCTATGCTGTAGTTCATGGGTACAGAGTTTTTACCAAAGGGGATGACAATGCACTTTTTGGCATTGAGCTTGAGGCCATGGCTTTGAAATCAGGCATCTGTCTCAGAGATGCCCTTTTGTAGGATGTCCACATCGTTAGGAGGTTTGATTATGGCTCCTAGTTTGCAGTCATCTGTGAATTTCATTAGCCAAAGGCCTTCTGTGTTAGCCTGTACTTCAGAGAAGTAGATACTGAATAGGATAGGACCCAGGACTGAACCCTGTGGTACTCCACTTGTCACTGGTATGAAGTCGGATTTGGAGTCTGCTACTTTCACAGTGTGGGTTCTGTCAGTGAGCCAGTTGGCAACCCATCTTGTGACATAGGGGTTTATACCTAGTTTAGTGAGTTTATCTATAATGCCAGAGTGGGGGATGGTGTTGAAAGCCTTGGCAAGATCTGTGTGAACCACCTTACTCTTGTCTACGGCTTTGGTGACTGCTTCAAAGAAGTCTATCAGGTTTAGGAGACATGATCTGCCTTTTACAAACCGAAACTGGGTGGGATCCAGAGTTTGGAGATTACCAATGTCTTTGTTTATAAGTTCCATGATGATATGTTCCATGGCCTTGCAGACCAGCCTCATCAGACTAATGGGGTGGTAGTTCCCAGGGTCCGTGGTGGCTCCCCTCTTGTGGAGTGAGATAACCATCACTGTGCACCATTCAGCAAGCACAAAGCCTGAGGTGCGGCTATGACTGAACATGGTACTTAGGTGAGGTGCCAGTTCATTCTGTAGTTTGTGTAGAATGCAGCCTGGAATGTCTGGTCCCATGGATGCCATGTTCTTGGCTTTGGAGAGTGTGGTTTTTACCTGTGCAGCCATGATTACAGGAACTTTGCATTCTTCCAGTATAGAGATGGGCTCTTTAGGGAGTGAGAGGAGGGTAAAGTTAGCACTGAACCTATCTGCCGGGATGTTGGCAATATCAGTTGGGTCTGTATATTTAGTGCCATTGTGCTGTAACTCAGAGCAGATCTGAGTGTTGCCATTGAGATTCTTGACATAGCTATAGAATGTTTTTTGGTTGTCTTTAAAATCAGTGGCGATTTTGTTTTCAGAACTAGCTTTGGAGGATTTTATCAGGGATCACAGCTTCATAGAGGGGGTCAGCAGTTCAAACCTCATCCAGCCACTGGTCGAGTTGTGCCTGCTTGCCCCTCTTATGGTCACTGTAGTGATGCCTACACTGCTCCACATTGTCTGGTATGCCAATGGCTGTAGCACTTCATGAGGAGTGCAGCAAACATGTTTGACTCCTCCACAGACCACCTCTAACCTGAATTTGGCACCATCCTTCCCATCTCCTGCCATGTCTGCAAAGGGCCCTCCAACAACAATTGCAATTTCCCACCAGTTTGTGATATTGCATTTTACAACCAGTAAGCCAACATGCACAACCATGCCATGCGCATTTGCACTATGGTAAGAAAAAAGAACCATTGCCAAACAAATGGGAAGGGACTTTATGAAGCAATAATAATGATGTAACATTTAGCATTGATTTATGACATGTGCTGCTCTACCTGGTCACATTTTGTGCAGTGATCAACAATGAAATGCTAAATGACTTAGCATTTCAGTTATGACTTAGGAGAGATCAATGGGATGACTTGGTACAAATTTTGAAGGGACTTACACACCATTAACATTAATTTGTAGAATGAGGAATTCAAACCTATATAAAAGACAATGCATTTATTTCCACATAGGTGATTATTCCTCATTGTCACCAAAGAAGTGTTTGCCAACCATGGTCATTACCAATATACAGAGTGACTGGTGCTATACTTCTATTATCTTGTATGTTTGTGACATTAAAAGGTCCTGACTTATGCATTCTCAGGTGTGATGCAGAATAATGTCTGACAAATACTGCAAATGGATAGACTTGCATGGCTTTAGTAATACAACTTGAAGTTATGATACATACCTCACAATACTTTCTGTTGTACAGTTATACTTTGGTTATGGGAGGAGTGTAGATGATTACCAGTAAACTAATGATATGCAGCTGCATTTTTTATTATTCCAGTTACACACATAATACATATGATACCTACAAAAGTACATGTATGCAGGCAGTAATGAGACCTTTCTGTCAATCATCCTGCTATACATAGCAATTAGTTTGTAGTATTATCTTTATAATCAAAGTTTTGTGAAAAATGACAGTGTGACACACTAGAAAGTGAAACATGCTGAATTTGAACCCTGGCTCACCAACGTTCTGCTTCTGTGCTTTATTGATTTGGTTTTGGTCCATGCACCTGCCTTGCTTGTGGATTTCCTTGTGTGGAATCACCAGTGTTCTGACCATGAATTTGCTGCATTTATACATAGTGCCACAGGGAAAGCTAGCAGGAAGGTGGATTTTCCAGGTGAATTACTGTCCAGAGTACTGACAGCTGTCCATTGCCACTGAGTCTTTTTGCACAATGAAAGGTGAACCAAATTATTTTTTTCACTTTTCCCTTAAGTAGTGAACCTTGTTTCCACATAGATAGGCAATGTGCAAATGTAAAAGACAATAGCAAACATATATTATTGTGGAAATATAAAAGACAATGTTGTTTGTCTTTCGGCTTTTCCTGGTTAGGAGTCACCACAGCGGACCTCCGGTTTGTTAATGATTGGCAATAGATTTTAACAAACGCCAAGGTGCCAGCTCGACATCCAACCTTCAGTAAAGGCATGCCCTTACGCATGTCTTTTGAACGCCACCCAACCACGGGGAGGACATGCAGACTCCACACAGAAGGCACTCCGCACTCCAGCCAAGAACTGAAGACAATAGTGAACATATATTACTTATGTAAATACTCATTATGAGCCTTCCTCACTAAAAACAACTACTGTGGGAGTCGAACCCTACTTTACCTGTGTTCTCTCATTTTTAGCTCACATATTATACCTTGTGCCACACATGCAGTCAGGTAACAGGTGTAATTTCTCTCATCATAGCTATCCATGTTGCTAACTGCTGCAGAATGCTGCAAAGCATGTTTGAGCTTCATAAGGTGACTGAAATTAAATTTGCACTTTTTAAGCAGTTAACCATATTTGTGCTATGCATATTGTTAAAAAATAGACAAAGGGAAGCAAAGGTTAAACAACTAGACAGCTCTGGATTTAAATCATCAGGCTATTGCACTTACATAACACAGTTGTAGTGGGTTGTCTCTCTTTGCCACAGACACAACTTTGCAATACTAATCAAATCATTAACATACAAGCAATTAACATTTCATACCCAGTATTAAACAGTTCATACACTTGGACATTATCAGTTTATTATAAATTTGTACATAACATATTTAGTGGAATGAGTGATCACACATTATTTATAAATATGTTTGCAAAACTGCAGCTCTGCCTTCTCTTTGTATTCTGGAAATAATTCCCTTATCTCAGCTTTAACATCAGACATGCAATCTATAGTGCATATTCTGTCATTTTTCTTTCAAGGTGCGGTACAAATTCATGAAAGTCAACACCAGTTTTCAGCAAGGAAATATACATGTGGGATGTTTGGTTTTGTTTAAAAGCTCACTATATTTAGTTCCACACTTTGTAAGTGTATCATCACTGACACACCCACTTCAGTGAAGAGTGTCTTTGCATTACGTTGTTTTGCTTCAGTCAGAGAAATCAGTCATAGTTGCAAGCCATTAGAACTTAACAATGGTGTATAGGCTACATTATGTTTATATCAGATACATGAAGTCAAAGGTTTGGTATTCATCAATTCTAGTGTGTTCATACCTCATTTGCAGCTTCAGAGTGCTCAGAGGGCTGAATATACACTAAAAGGAAACTGTGTAACTAGGGAACTTGAAGGGGAAAAGATTGTTTTCAATAATGTTTATTGCTCCAGTTGTGTGAGTGTATGTATAAAAATGCTATTTTACACTGTTTTCCATTGTGGATATTTCAGTTTTGAGGGCCAAGTTATTTGGTAAATGCAGTTATAGGTTCATAGGTAGGTACTAGGCTATCTGCCCGAAAGCATTTATAAGCCTAGCCAGAATGTGTTGGCTTTCACCGCCTCCTTAGATTAGTTCCCTGTGCCTCTGTCCAACAGATCCACTGAAGTGATCCCCGGGGTAAACTTTCTGTTTCCCATCCACTCGTCAAGGTTTCTCTTGAAGAGTGTTAGCGAGGAGCTCTGCCTAATGTAGATTGGAATCTTGTTCCAAAGCATGGGAAGTCTCTGGGACAGGAATCTATCCCTCCAGCATGTCCTATTTATTGTTGTGGTGAGGTTTAGATCCCTAGAGTGTGTGGCTCAGGGGGATAAGGTTTTCTTTAGGTGGAGCATGCCCATCAATTCTGGGTTGGACATGGCCTTGTATGTCAGGCACAGATCACCTCTGAGTAGGCGGCATGCAACCAAGTACAGCTGGAGTTTCTTCAGTCGTGCTGCATAGGGCATCTGTTTGAGGCCAGTGATCCTCTTGTACTTCTGTGGTCTTTCCAGCTGTTGCAGGTGTCTTGTAAGGTGCATACCAAATGGGGCATTGTACTCTATGATGGGTCTGATGAGTGATGAGTAGAGGGGCACAATGACCTCTTTTGATCTGGATGCAAACCCTTTTGTGATTAGGTGCGCCACATAGAAGGATTTTCTAAACACTTTGGCAATGTGATTATCAAAGGAGAGATTACTATCTACTTGGGTCCCCAGATCCCTTATTACATTACCTATGTGGTAGTTTGTGGGTACTTTGTTTTTTCAAAAAGGGATGACTATCCGTCTCAGTGAGACCCTTTTGGAGGATATCTGTGTCAGCCGAACAGTCAATTATAGCCACTAGTTTGCAGTCATCTGTGAACTTGGTCAGCCATAGTTCTCCTGTGCTTGCCTATACCTCTGAGAAGTATATGCCGAACAGGAGGGGTCCTAGGACTGAGCCTTGGGGAATGCCACTTGTAACCGGTTTAGAGTCGGACCTAGTTCTGGCAACTCTCACCATGTGGGTTCTGTCCATGAGCCAGTTGGCAATCCATCTTGTGATGTAGGGGTTTATGTTCAAGCTGGTGAGCTTGTTTATAATACCAGAATGGGGAATGGTGTTGAAGGCCTTTGCAAGGTCTAGGTAGGCTGTGTGTACCACCTTTCCCTCATCTATAGCCTTGGTAACTGTCTCAAAGAAGTCCACCAGGTTAAAGCAGCATGATCTGCCCTTAACAAAGCTGAACTGGGTAGGGTCCAGTGTTTGGAGATTCCAAATGTCTCTGTTAATGAGTTCCATGATAATGCACTCCATAGCCTTGCAGACCAAGCTAGTCAGGCTTATAGGGCAATAGTTCCCAGGGTCTGTTGTGGCTCCACCTATGTGGAGCAGAATAACCATTGCTGTGCACCACTCTATGGGTACGTAGCCTGTGGAGAAGCTGAGTTTGAACAGTGTATTTATTTGAGGGGTTAGTTCATCTTTGAGCT
>NC_056734.1:920589600-920673202 GCF_019279795.1 Protopterus annectens
GCAGTAGCAGAGTGTGCTATTTGCATTGTTGGGAGGATTTCTTTCTCCTGCTGTACTTATAGCGTGCTGACATCATCAGTGTTTAGACAGTGGAATATGCAGCATGTGTTGTGTTGTACTAGTTGGCAAAATGAACATTTCTCTTACACTTGGGATTGCACACACACACTACTTCCCCACACACATTCACTGAGCACTTTCAGGATTCAAACACCTACCTAACTATGTTATGACACTTGTGAGAGATGCAGTAGCAGAGCGCGATATTTGCATTACTGGGAGGATTGCTTTTTCCTGCTGTACTTATAGGGTGCTGACGTCATCAGTGTTTAGACAGTGGAATATGCAGCATGTGTTGTGTTGTACTAGTTGGCAAAAGGAACATTTCTCTTACACTTGGGATTGCACACACACTACTCCCCCACACACATTCACACACCCGCTGAACACTTGCAGGATTCAAACCTCTACCTAACTATGTTATGACACTTGAGAGACGCAGTAGCAGAGCGTGCTATTTGCATTATTGGGAAGATTGCTTTCTCCTGTTGTACTTATAGGGTGCTGACATCATCAGTGTTTAGACAGTGGAATATGCAGCATGTGTTGTGTTGTACTAGTTGGCAAAAGGAACATTTCTCTTACACTTGGGATTGCACACACATTCACGCACACATTGAGCACTTGCAGGATTCAAACCCCTACCTAACTATGTTATGACACTTGTGAGAGACGCAGTAGCAGAGTGCACTATTCAAATTACTGGGCACCGTTTGTGCTCCTGACATATGTATAGTGTGCTGACATCATTATGTATGAAGAGGTATGTACATCTGTTACTATCCATCAGTACAGGGGAGAGCATATCTATGCATTAACTTTGCACAGGCACAGTGGCCTACTGTACTGCGGAGGCAGACGCCAAATACACTGTGGATAGCCTTCTGTATTCCCTAGGGACAACAGTCTAGTATTGCACTCTATGGCCATATATTTACCTGTCAGATGCAAGTATCTGTTGCTCATATACTGTTTGTGGGTCTTTATTGCCATAGCTTTCCCTATCTCTATGAACAACTTGTGTACCGTGGAAGATGTTTGCATATGAGTGGGATCCAGTACTTTACTTATGTCTCTGTTGTAATTTCAGTGTGTGCACTGGGCAGATTTCTGTATTGTGGGAAGTTCCTGTGTTAACACATACAAATGCCAGATATGTGTGTGCAACTGCTGAACTGTGACATGGCCTAAGTGCGTGAGCATGCCCAGTTCACAGTTTCTATGGCCTCTTGACTAACACGTCTCATTTATCTAAGTGTGCGAGCATGCCCAGTGTGAACTTTTCTTATGTTGGGATCTGTGGTCCACCACATTTGTGTTTGTGTGTGGACGTCATTTATATTTCACATGTACAGTTGAGTGTTGGATATTAGGTTGTGTTCTTACTGCCCAACTGCTTTGTGTCTGAACCTAACAGGCATTATGCTGTGCCTGCAGGGTCGCCATGGGATAGTTTGCATACAGTTGTCAACATCCCTTCCTACTGACCAAACAGTGTATTGTCGTATAGTGTACTGGTGCAGTACTTTCACTGTGGTGGACAGTATCATTGGTTTCAGTCCTATCACTGCTTGTAATATTTATAGTGGGTACACCAGACTGGTTGAGGGTCAGTTGTGCAGATATGACCATGTTGCATTTTGTTCCGATATGGACAGCATAGTACATGATTGTCCGACATTGTTAATGTATTCCACAACTTGTGTGGACAGTGACAAACAATGGCCATGTGCCCTAGTCCATTTGTAATGCTAGTCAGAGAGTGTTTGCCCTTCAACACACATTTACTGGTGTTTGCCATGACATATGTCAAGGTTAGTATGCTGTGCCTCTGTCTACCAGTGACATACAGGTGATATCCAGGGTACACCTACCATCTCCCATCCAGTCATCATGATTCCTCTGGATGACAGTCAGTGAGGAACTCCCTGGATAACCTGTACTGGGAGTTTAGTCCCGAGTGGAGTGAGCATCTGGGTTATGGACCAATCGGCACAGCATGTCCTGTTTATGTCTGTGCTGAGGTTCAGGCCTGTCAGCTGCATAGGTCACCAGCATTCAGATGTTACATGGTGCCAAACGTCCATTGATACCAGCTTGGTCATGGATTTATACATCAGGCACAGTTCACCTCCAGCCAGGCGGTATGGCACTGTGTGGAGCTGCAGTTTGTTTAATCAGGCGACACATGGCATCTGTTACAGCTCTGCGATCCTCCTGGTGGGGTATTTGTGGGGTCTTTCCAGTTGATGCAGGTGTCTGTTAAGGTACATCCCTGCAGGGCCATTGTACACAATTCTGAGGCTGCTGATGGATGACTGGAGAGGCACATTGACCTACCCTGACCTAGCTGTGCTTACCTTCATGATTAGGTGAGTATATGGTATGTTTCTGTTTCCACTACAGACACATGGTTGTCACATGCAGGATATCTATCACCTTGTGTCCCCAGGTCTCTTATTGCTCCTTACTTACTGCTTACTTACTGGGTTAACACCTATGTGGTAATTTCTGGCCATGTACTGTGTTTCCACAAGGGATGACTATACACTATTCTGCATTTAGCTTGTTGACATGGCTGTGGCACCACTTGTCTGTTTCTATGTGTGCCTTTTGTAGGTTGCTTGTGTCAGCTGGAGGGTCCGATATGGTGGGCAGTTTGTAGTCCTCAGCGAACCTGTTCAGACAGAGTCCTTCCATGTTGGCCTGTACCTATGTGACATATATAGCATACAAGAGAGGTCCCAGGACCATGCCTTGTGGGATGTCAGTTGTACCTGGTTTGCAGTCTGACATGGCTGCAGCATGTCCGACCAGGTCAGTTCTGTCCTTCAGCTGGTTTGCAACCCATCTACTTGGATAGGGGTTTATAGTTAGGACGGTGAGTTTATCTGTACTGACCAACTAGGGTATTGTATGGAAGGGTTTAGCAAGGTTCAGATAGGCTGTGTGATTCACATTCCCCACATCAATGGCCTTGGTGCGCATTTCACATGAATCAGACATGTGTAAGGGGCAGGATCTGCCCTATGACAGCCACACTGGGTAGGGTCCAATGTCTGTAGGTACCCAATCTCGTTATTCCTGGGGTCCATGATCATACTCTCCATTACTTTGCCAACCTAGATAGTCAGGGTTGAGGGGTGATAGTTTGCAGTATCCATTCAGGCACCACCTTTGTGGTGAGGGACCACTGTTGCTGTACACTGCTCTTTGGGTACATATCCTGTGGTAAGACTGATAGTGCTGAGAAATAATGCCATTTGGTGTTCCATTCTTCTTACAGTACTTGTTGGACACAACCCAGGACACCATCTGGTACCATTGATGCTGTGTGGTGTGCTTTGTAGATGCTGGCTGTTACCTCAGCATCTGCAATGTCAGGGGGCCAGCACTCTGCTGGGATAGATATTTGGCAGTTAGGTGCTGGTGGGGAGTTTGCAAAGAATCTGTTAGGTAGGATGTTGGCAATGTGTGTGGGTTTGGTGTATTGTTTGTGATATTAGAGTACTGCAGTGCATATCTGTGGATTATCACCATGGTTCCTACCCATCAGGTAGGACAGCTGTGTGATAATCCTTTTTGTCCTGCACAATTTGTATCATCATAGGTTCATAGGTTCATACTAGGCTATCTGCCCTGGCCTTGTTTGAGCATGGACAGACTGTGTGTGAGTTTCGACACCCCTTGCAATGTGCATATTATGCCCATGTAGGGTTTACTTTACTAGATGTGACACAGGGATGGCCCCCAGTGTACACCTACTATCTGCCATGCACTTCACCAGATTTCTCTTGTTTAGTATGAGTGTGGAGCTCAGCCTATCATGGACTGGGAATCTGTTCCAGAGTGTAAGGAGCCTCTGGGTTATGGATCTGTCCCTCCAGCACATCCTATTTATTTATGTGTGGAGGTTCAGATATCTCACTGTGGTGTCTCTGCTGGATTTGGGGTTTCTGCAGTGGAGCATGTCCACTCATTCTGGATTGCACATGGCCTTGTACATCAGGCATACATCGCCTCTGACTGGGCAGTATGCTTGTGAATTGGGCTGTGGTTTCTTCAGCCAGGCTGCAGATGTCAAATGTTTGGACCCTTTATCCTGCTGGTGAGGTACATTTGGGGTCTTTCTAACTGCTGCAGGTGTAAGGTAAGGTACATCTGAACTGGGGCATTGTTGTCACGTATGGGCCTGATAAGGGAAGAGTATGGGGGCACAGTGACCTCTCTTGATCTACATGTGCATCCTTTTGTATTAAGGTGGGCAATATAGCAGGTCTTCCTGGCCACCTTGCCAATGTGAGTGTCACATGACGGGTTACCATCCACTTGTGTCCCTAGGTCCCTGATTACTTCTTCCATACATAATGGATTGCCACCTATGTCATACTTTGTGTGTGCCTTGTTTGGTATTTGATGAGACATTCATACTCTGCAGTGTCTTCAGGAAGGCTGGCTGGGTTCCTGGGTTTGTGAGTGTGGTCTGTTTTAGGCTGCAAACAGGGACGCAGTTTGAGCCACTGTTACTTGCCCATGGATAGTCCATGCTGCTTCTTGCTGTGGTACCAACCTGGGGGTGTGGTTATCCTTGACAGTTACTGGTAGCCACACTCCTATTGTAGTTTGTTCCATGTTTTGGAGCTGTAGAGCATGGTATGAGGCATAACCTGGTAGTATTAGGGTGCTCTTCTGGGCCTTGACCCAGGTTTCTGTTACAGAACAGATATTACCATTCTCCATGCTGTGGTGGGTTTGGTCTGCATGCACCTTGCAGGTTAGACTTCTGGCATTGGGTAGCATTACGTCCAGGTTGTTATCCCTTGTGCTACCTATGGTGGTGGGTTTGTGTTTCCAACCTTACCTATTCAAGGCACAGTGGGGGGTGACAACAGCCTTTGCCAGTATCCACACAGCCAGGTGTGCTGGGTGCATGGCATCCCTAGCAGGTGGAGCATCATGTCTTGCTCAGCATGTCATCCCAGGCTGTCAGCCATTTGTCCCCCCCTTGCTAACAGCAAGACTTCAGCCAATTATTGTACTTGATCTTGTTGTCTTCATAGTGTGGTATCATGCTTGGGGAGGGTGAGATGTTAGGCAGGGTCTTCATGTTTGCATATACCAGATGGTGTTACATTGCTTAACACATGGCAATCATGCCTCAGGTGGTGCTGCAGGGCTGCCTCTGTTGGATGCACATACTACACTCCCTGTACATGTCTGAGAGCAGGTTGTGTCATGTTAGGCGTCCCTGTTACTATATGAGTGAGTCAGAGAGGGGTATCATTCCCAGGGTTCCTACTGAGCCAGTGTATGTGCTATGCGTTGCCTCTTTACCAAGGCCAGGGCATACTGGGCATGCCTCCTTCTGCCTACTGGGGCAGGCTCAGGTTGTTCCTCCTCCGAGTCACGCTCTGCCTGTGATGGCCTTGGCAATGGTGGGGGGCTGTTTGGCCTGGCCCTATGCTGGTCCTGTTGCAGATGTTTTCACAGAATCATATTATGTAGCATAGCACATACCATGACAATTTGGGTACATGTAGTTGGTGAGTACTGCAAGGCTCCACCAGATGTGTCCAGGCACCAGAACTGTGACTTGAGCAGCCCAAACACACGCTCTATTACATTACGTGTTTGTGCATGTGCCTCATTATGGCATTCTTGTTCAGTTGTGAGTGCATTTCTGATGGGTGTCATCAGCCACGGCTCCAGTGCATATCCAGCATCCCCCACTAGGTGACCATGTGGGATGTCCCCATTGGCAAATGTCTGGTACAGCTGCGTCAAATGCCAGATATGGGAATCATGGTAGCTCCCAGGGAAGCTAGCACACACATTCATTATTATGCCCTGGGCATCACACACGACCTGGCAGTTGATGGAGGCGAAGCCCTTGCGGTTAATGTAGGCCCTACCCCGCTCACCGGCTGGTGCTTTGATGCATATGTGCGTGCAGTCTATTGCACCCACTACCTCAGGGTATTCCGCTATTTGATGGAAGAGACGCATATTGCTGGCCAATACCTCATGGGCATTGGGGAAATATACATGATCACCGACATGTGCTGACATGGCATCCAGGAACTGGTGCAGTACCCTGGTGGCTGATGCCTGTGATATCCCCATCATATCACCAGTTGGTCTCTGGAAGGTACCTGTTGCTAGTATTCTCAGGCCAACACATACCTTGGTTTCCACTGGGATGGGTTCTCCTCTGTTGGTTCTGTGTGTGAGGCGTGGCCTGCACAGCTCAACAATTTGCTGCAGGAGGTCTCTGTCCACTCTATAGCGATCCACTATCTCCAGCTAATGTAACCCCTGGTAGGTGATCCTGGGCCTGTACACTCTTCTCTGTCTCCTCACTGTGGGTTGCCTGGCAGCATTTGCATTGTCACCACCCTCAGTAAGTCTCCTATGTCTCCTTATAACTGTTATGGCAGCCCCTAGCATGTTTGGTCTGAGTGCAGCTTTTCAGTTTTCACTTCTACTAGCTTACTCCTGTCTTGGAGTGTCTCTTGAGAGAAACATACTGCAATGCTGTTTGCAGTGTTTTAAGTGCTGGGTGGGCTAGTATTCTGCCTATGTAATTGCCTGCTTCTAATTGTTTTCACCTGCTAGCTCTAACAGTATTCCCTGCTAGCTTCCTACTATTTTTTCTGCTTCCTTTTTCCTCTCTGTTTCCTCAGGGGGGAGCAGCACGCATACCAGTGTAAACACGCTCACAGTGGCTACCACGCGCACACACATGCTTACACGGACTAGAATCTGCTTATTTGGGTTAAAACGCGCGCACACCAGCACAAACAGGTTTACAGAACTTTACACAGGATCCTACATACTTACTCTGCCTTACACGCGTGCACTCACGCTTACACATGCGCACTCTGTCTTACTCGCGCCTCCCAGCATGCACATCACAAGATGGCACGCACAGCAAGAAACTTTGGTGTTGGCCACAGTGTACACCTTCCATTTCTTGACTTTCCCATGCTTATCTGTTGACACTACTCTTTTTATGCTGTGTGATTGACATCTTTCACATACCACTTTGCTCCAATGAGCTTGATTTCTTCCTGACATTCCCCCCTGTGATGTCACCTATCTCCTACACTGTTACTCCCCCTTATCTAACTCTCATACTACACGGAATGTGGTCATTTGCTATGTGACAGTGTGATTCAGTATCCTACCACTCATTTACATAGGATTGCCTACTAATGCTTAGTTATGTGTCTTACACTCAGCTTCCCCCCTTAGCAACCACTAAACGGTGGCCATGTTGTTTTCGGTCTGCTAGTCCCTGCATTGCAAATCCATGCATTGCATAAAACCCACATTTGTGGGTTTCAAACCTTTATATTTATGTTTTATATAGCGCAGCCCGTTTGCGTGGGGCTGCACTGCGTTTAAACCTCTCCGATCGCCGAAAAAAAAATATTTTATTTCATGTTTGCATCGGGTTACCATGCCAATGGCCACATATTTGGCCATTGGCATGCTGCCTGCTACATAGGCATACTTTATTTGGAGCTGTCATGGCTCCATTGTGTTATTTGCAGTAACGTACTCAGTTGTCAACTGAGTACATTTCTGCACCTAACACGGCTCTTACATGGGCTGGTTTCAGCTTCGTGGATTGCTAATCTACCTCATTTGCATGCCTTTCGGCTGCAAGTGAGGCAATTAGCATATCCACGCCCTGCCCATGTAAGAGACATTTTAGCTGGTCTCTTACATGGGATTTCGGGCTGTTCCTGGATCGCGATGGCTACATGGAGTCTTACACGACTCTTAGACTCCGTGCAAGCCATCGTGAATCCTGCCCAGAATATTGGAACACATTAGAGATATTACTAATTGTAAGGAAACTAATGCTTTAGCTAATCATGTAATGCATACTGATATTTCCCTTACCTTTAGTTTTTTTGTTATTCAAAATATACCTAGTAGTATACGAGGTGGGGACATTGAGAATACTACAGAGAGCTATGAACAAAAATGGATCCTTAGACTTAATGCAGAGAAATACCCTGGCCTTAATGGTACTACTTCCCTGAAACCTTTTTTAAAAGCTAGACAGCTTAAACATTAACATTAAGTTTGTGTTTAGTTTGTGTGTGTGTGTGTGTATATATATATATATATATATATATATATATATATATATATATATATATATATATATATATATATATATACACATATATATGTATTTATTGCTATATATTTTTATAATATTGTCTAAGTTTTAGTGATTATTTAGTGTGATGTATTTCTTTCTCCTTTTGCAGTTCACTATACCTTTTATTTGTCTTTGCATAGCATCATGTGACTGGTTTTCTCAGTTAATTGAATGCACCTATTTAAGCTGCTTGTTATTTTATAGTAGTGTCTGATGAAGCAACAGCAGTTGTGAAAGTGCTTACCTTTTTTTCCTTTTTGTTTTTGGTTTGAATAAACGTCGTTTTTTGTGTTAACTTGGTGCAGTTTTTTTGTTTTTGCTTCATGTACCAATATACTTGCCCAACATTTCCTGGAATTCATTAATTCCTGTGCCTTGGACCAGCTCGTACTTACCCTCACTAGAGGTGGCAACATCCTTGTCCTGGTCATTACCCCCGGCAAAGCAAACCACCATGAAAAACTTCTCCATTGCTAACTTTGGGCTCCTAAAAACAGAGGTGGCTAACTTCACGGAACCCATGTAAATGGAGAATAGTCGTATGTCTGTCGAATTATACACCAATGTACTGTACAGACACGTACACAAATGCATGGATTTTGCCATACCCAATAGAACCATGATGCACTCCTCCAAAAAATAAAGCCAATCTGGTGATCCCTTGCCATAAACAAACTCTACAACAGAAGGAGGAAACTGATGCTAATAAGATGAAGTCCCAAGACTGGAAAAACTCCCTTATCAGCCTCAACAAAAAGTTGAGCTCCCTCATCATATCCTCTAAAGCTAGCTATGAAAACAGAATTGCAGCAGATAGTAAAGACAACCACAAGGCCTTCTATAGTTATGTAAAGAATCTCCACGATAATACCCAGATTTGCTCTGAGATACTGCACAATGGTACCTCCTATACGAAGCCAACACGTATTGCCAATATACTGGCCGACAGATTCAGTGCCAACTTTACCCCTCCCCCCGCAAAGGAGCAATCACAATACCAGTAGATTGGCAGGCACCCAGTATTACTGCAACACACATTAAAACAGAACTGTCCAAGGCCAAGAATATAGCTTTTGTTTGACCTGACAATATCCCTGGCTGTGTTCTACATGAACTATAGAGTGAACTGGCACCTCACCTGTGCGCTCTGTTCAAACACAGCCTCACCTCAGGCTTTGTCCCTACTGAATGGCACACTGCTACAGTCACCCTCTCCACAAAGGAGGAGCAACTACTCACCCTGGGAACTATTGCCCCATTAGCCTGATGAGTCTAAGATGCAAAGCTATGGAATGCATCATCATGGACCTAATAAACAAGAATATAGGAAATCTCCAAACTCTGGATCCCACACAGTTTGATTTTGTGAAGGGTAGATCATGCCTGCTCAACTTGGTCAACTTCTTTGAGTCAGTCATCAGAGCTGTGGATGAAGGCAAGGTGGTCCATACAGCCTACCTTGATCTGGCAAGGCCTTTGATAGCATTCCTCACTCAGGAATCATAGAAAACCTCACTAAGCTAGGCATCAACCCTAATACTAGGTGAGTTGTAAACTGGCTCACAGATAGAACCCACAGTGGAAAGTAGGTGACTCCAAGTCAGACTGCTGACCAGTCATGAGTGGAGTCCCACAGAGTTTGGTTCTGGGTCCTCTCCTGTTTGGTATCTACTTCTCTGAAGCCTAGGTGAACATGAAGGGACTCTGGTTGACAAAGTTCACAGATGAATGCAAGTTGGAAGCTATTATTAACTTCCAGGTGATATTGACATCCTACAGAAAAGGCCTCACTGAGACCAATGACAAATTTCAGAACCATGGCTTTAAGCTAAATGTCAAAAAAATTGTTGTCATCCCCTTTGGGAAAATCCCAGTTCCCATGAATTACCACATCGATGGTAGTCCACTGAACACAGAAGGCATTATAAGAGATGTGGGAACACAGGCTGACAGCAACCTTTTTGATCACCCCTCATTGCCACTGTGGTCAGAAAGTCCTTCTATGTGGCACATGTCATTACTGAGGGTCTTGCATCCAGGAAGAAAGAGGTCATTGTCTCCCTCTACTCTTCCCTCATTAGGTCAGTCATTGAGTACAATGCCCCATTTGGCATGTACCTCACTAGACACCTGCAACAACTAGAGAGGCCACAAAAGTACCTCACAAAGAGGATCCTAGGCCTTAAACACTTGTCCTATATGGACAGACTCAAAAACTCCAACTATTCTCTGTCTCATATCGCCTACTTAGAGCTGATCTCTGCTTGACTTACAAAGCCATGTCTGACCCAGCTCTGTTAGAAATGCTACATCTAAAGAAATCCCAATCCCTCCACACCACATGCTCCAGAGACCTCAACCTCGTTATCACAATCAACAGAACATGCTGGAGGGACAGGTTCATAACCCAGAGACTGCCCATGCTATGGAATAGACTTTCAATACATGTCAAACAGAGCACCTCACTGGCCCTCTTCAAGAGCAATCTTGATGAGTGGGTGGGAAATAGAAAGTTCACCCCTGGGGATCAATCCAATGGCTCTACTCAACATAGGCACTGGGAACTAATGATGGGTGGCACAATGCCAGGGTAATCCTATGGGCTAGGCTTGTAAAGGCCCCAGGACCATTAGCATCACACACACCTATGAGCCAGTGTGTAAAATGTGTCCCTTGTTTGGTCCTTTTTCAACCTAATATGTATAGCTTTGTCAAGATTCCTTGCTATAAAAAGTTGAGAGGTATAGCCCAGTGCTCTATGGAAATGTATATATGATGCTGTCTGATTTCAGTGCATGTGTTGGCCACAACACACACCCAGAAACATCACATCCCTGGAGTCGCAGTTTATTTTTTTCTACACATTTATCAACACATGACAGAGTGTAATTTATAATGTTGTGTACTCCCCTCACGGACAATGCCAGATGGTAGACCTCAAAACCTTGTTCTGCTAAACTCAAACATCCAGATATGCTCAGCAAGATCCTTGTGTTGTTATAGAGCTAGGCCTCTAAGCAGACTAGTTCTATCAGGCTATGAGCCTCATGTGACATTATGACCCTATGTGCCTATGCAGGCCTCCCAAGCTGTTGTTCCTCACATGGCCTGCTGATGTCATCTACTATAAGTCCAGCTGCACTCATGTACAAGTCAGACTTGTTTAGTGGTGTTTGCGTTAAGCACTGTGTTCTGTAGTCCGTGTACTTCAATAGGTAGGGGTTCTGTTCTCCCTTCAGTTGAGAGTGTGTGTGTGTGTGTGTGTGTGTGTGTGTGTGTGTGTGTCTCTAGTCAGCAGAATAAAAGTGCTATTCTGCAGTTAATTCTTCAGTGATGTGGCAGGGCTGGCCATTTTTTATAGCTGCCCATCCCTATACAGTCATTGCATATTGGCCTCTCAAGCTGTTGTCTCCCACAGGGCCTGCTGATGTCATCTACTATAAGGCCACCTGGACTTGGGTGTAAGTCAGACTTGTTCGGTGGCACATGTATTAATTACTGTGTCCCATAGTCTGTGTCCTTAGATAAATAGGGGTTCCAATCTCACTGCAATTGACTAGGTGTGTGTGACTTTTGGCAGTAGATTGTAAGTGGTATCCTACAGTTATGTGTCTAATGGCATGGCTGGACATTTTTTGGATAGCTGCTCATCCTTACACAGTCATTCTGTAGCAGCCTCTTAAGCTCTTGTCTCTCACAGGGCTTGCTGATGTCATCTACTATAAGTTCACCTGCACTCCTGAATAAGTCAGACTTGTTTTGTCGTGCATGCATTAAGTAATATGTTCTTTAGTCTGTGCTCCTCAATAGTTAGGGGTTATAATCTTACTACAGTCAACTGTGTGTGTGTGTGTGTGTGTGTGTGTGTGTGTGTGTGTGTGTGTGACTGTAAATTAGCATTATAGAGAGCATTTTAAACCAGCAGGTGGGACACATATCTTGTCCTCAACAGATACTGCTGATGTCATCAACTATAAAGGGTTGTCAGACACAATGCAAGTCAGACTTGTGCCGTGGCACATGTCACATTCAGTGATCTATAGTCTGTGTACTTAGTGTATATGTATGTGTTGTACCTTTAAGAAGAATTTCCAAGGTCAGCACGTGCATATAAATAGCCAGCATGTACTACCTTCAGTATCATTTTGAGAGTGCAGCCAGAGAGTAACATATATGACAGAAATACTTAGCCTGTTTAAAAGTTTACCTATATTAAAGTTATTTGCCTCAGTCCTATGTGTTTCTACATAATAAAGCTGCTTGAACAAAACCTACACATTTTCGTTTACTTCATCCTGACTGGATGAACGACTTAATGTCAGTACCAGGATTCTAGAGGCTGCTTTTCAGAGATACGAGGTACAGAATCCACTGTGAAGGTAAAATAAGAGAAATGAGAGCAAATAATAGCCAGAAACAAGTAAAGGTAATGAAAACTTGCACAAATGATTATTTTATTAAAAAAGATAACACAAAGCATTACAAGGGCACAGAACTCATTACTAAGCAAATGAAAAGCATGAAAAGTGATGCTAAATGACTTTACAGTACAATAATTTCAAGAGTGTTCTTGTGCCATGGAGGCTTATTTTGCAAAGTGTTTTGCAAAATATTTCACAGAGTTCAGTTACTCAGAGGCTTATTGTGCTATTGGGCATAGTTACAAGTACTGGCATACATTTCTGTCATATATATGTATGTGTGCATGTTCGTGCAGTTACACTTGGATTGCATTGACTTTTACTGTAGTTTGTTGGCATGGCAGATGGATTTCAAAAACCATTACCACTTGTATTTGATCGGAATATTGCAAAGGCTGGAGAATATTTGGGCAAGAGAACAATATTTTCATACAAGCATCTTACTCAGATTAAGATGCATGCACCAGGGCATTCATTCTGCTAAACCTAGCTGAGTCAGAGGCCATTAATAGAGAGCGTTCATTTGTGCATGCACTAGCAGTGTATGAAGGTGACGGTGAAAATTGTCATATTGTTGTTCAGGCTGAATCAAGGAATGATCCTGAGTACTTGAAGCATAAATTCAGAGAAATGTGCAACCCCCAGACCAGTGTTGCATTAGAGAGGCCAAAGGCCTGGAGAAACATTTGCAGCTTATATTACTGTCTTGAGAAACAAAGCTAAAACTTGCATTGGATTTAAAAGATGAGCTCATAAAGGACAGGCTTGTGTGTGGTATTAATAGTGCTGCTGTGAGAAAGATTTTGCTTTGTGACAAAGACTTAACATTGAGCAAAGCTACTGAGATTTGTTTGACAAGAGCATAGTTTCAACAGGCTCCAAAGCAAATGTAGACAGCATGCAGCCTGTGGCAAGCAGAAACTGGCCTAAGTACATGGCAGCTGCAGCCCCTATGGGTGTGGCAAGGAAACCACATGGTTTTCTAGCACATTCTAAGACTAGTTCAGTTAAAGGAGCATGCTCAGTGCAGAACAAATGTTGCTCAGTACAGCATAAGGGTGAGTCAGCAAATCCCAGGTCAAGCTTGAATGTTAACTGTCATAATTATGGCTCCAACCATGAGTCTAAAAGAAAAAGAAAATGTTTAGCATTTGGTCAGGAATGTCACAAGTGTAAAAAATGCAATCATTTTCAAAGTCAAGTTTTGCAAGTCAAGTAAACCTCAGTTGCAAAGAAAGGTCACTCAAAACAGCAAGTTGATCATATAGAGAGCTGCAATCCCACTTCCTACATAGATGGTATATCAGTAATTGGTGAAAATGTTAATGCAGTAGATTTATTAGCAAAGGGTGACGTGTTTTGTACTGTCCTGATCAATGGTAAACCCATCAAGCTCAAAGTAGACACTGGTTCAATGTATAATGCTATGTCGCCAGAAACATTTGCTAAAGTAACAGCTGGTGAACAACTTAATATGGTTAGTTGTGCGAGACTTGTTGCATATGGAGGTGAAGAAATTCAAACCAATGGTTCAGTAGTGCTTTCATGTTATTTGGCTGGGAACAGTTACAAGTTGTTGTTTTATGTAGTCTGAAGACCTGTGGAGTCATTATTGGGTCTCAGAGATGGTTTGAGAAGAGGTTCATCATGAAAGCACATGTCCAGTTCCAGGTTCAGTGATACTATTTTCTCAGAATATGCTGATATTTTCAATGACAGGCTAGGCAAGCTTCCAGTTGTGTATTCCATGAAGTTAGACCCAGAGGTCAGTCCAGTGGTCAGACCAGCAAGAAGAGCTCCAATAGCTATGCAGAGCAGAGTTAAAGCTCAGTTAGCTAAAATGGTGCAGCAAGGTGTGATTTTTCCAGTTACAGAACCAACTGAGTTGGTGTCATCTATGGTAGCAACTCAGAAAAAGGCTCAGATAAAATCAGAAAATGCATCGACCCAAGATACTTAAATAAGGCATTAAAAAGACCTCATCATCACATGCGAATGCCACTGTGTTTTCCATCTTGGTTACAAAGAGTTCATTTTGGCAACTGATGCTTGATCACATATCTTCACTACTGACTACATTCAGTACCCTATTTGGAAGATATAGATTTCTCAGGATGCCATTTGAAATAAATTCTGCAAGTGAAGTCTTCCAGCACGCAATGGAACAGATCATTTCAGGTTATCCCTGTGCCATAATATTAGATGATGTATTAGTCAGAGACAATAGTGAAGCAGACCATGATAGAAACCACAAGAAAGTTCTAGACAAGAGCATGTGAAGTGAACTTAAAGCTCAATCCTCTGAAGTGTAAATTCAGACTACCAGAAGTCACATGCGTAGATCATTTGTTTACTAGTACTGAGTTATGACCAGACCCATCCAAGCAAGCAGCTATTCTTGAGATGCCAGAACCTAATAATGTTCAAGCTCTACAGTGTTTTCTTGGTATGGTTAACTATTTGGGCAAGTTTATACCAGATTTCAGTGAATTGACAGTGCCTTTAAGAGAGATGACATGCAAAAATATTGTATGGTCATGGCTAAAACAGCACCAGAGAGCATTTGATGATCTTAAGCAGAAAATTGCTAGTCCACCTGCACTAAGGTACTATGATGCCAATAAACCAGTCACTCTTTCATGTGATGCATCAAAGTTTGGTCTTGATGCAGTTTTTCTTCTTCAAGAAGGCAGACCAGTAGCCTACGCATCTAGAACTTTTACCCAAACTGAAATGCAATATGCTCAGATTGAGAAGGAACTTTTGGCAATTGTGTTTGTATGTTCAAAGTTTCATGATTATATTTATGGTTGAGATATCCAGATTGAAACTGATCATCAACCTCTAGTTACTATTTTAAAGAAGCCTATGCATTCTGCTCCAGGAAAATTGCAAAGAATGATGCTCAAATTACAAAAGTCTAACTTCAAAATAATCTATACAAAAGGGAAACTTATTTATCTGGCTGATACCTTATCCAGATTGCCCAGAAATGCAACAGAACAGCTTGATGCAGAGAATTTTGAGTTCAATATCATGGAAGTGTGCAATTTCTTGACCACGAGACTTGATGAGCTGAAAGATCATACAAAGACTCATCCTGTTTTGCAAAAGCTCAACCACTACATCCAGGTAGGGTGGCCATCAAAGCAATCCAGTTTACCGCCTGAAGTACAACCTTATTTTCCTTACAAAGATGAGATGTTGATGGAAGATGACATTATGAAAGGTCCTAAAGTTGTTGTTCCTGCTTCCTTACAATGTGAATATAATCAGATTTTGCATCATGGTCACCCAGGGTCCGAATCTACCAAAAGAAGGGTGAGAGGGGTGGTATTTTGGCCTTCTCTAGTAAAAGACATTGACAAAGTGCTTTCATCTTGTTCAATATGCAATTGTACTAGACCGCATCTGCAAAAACAGCCACTTCAACTAAGTCAAGATCCTGAACTAACTTGGCCAGCAGTTGCCACTGACATATTTGAGTGGAACAATCAGCATTACTTAGTGTTGGTTGACTCTTATTCGTGTTTGAGACTGATTTGTTGCCTAACCTAACATCTGCTACTATTATCACTAAGTTGAAATGTCATTTTTCAGTTCATGGCAGTCCACATAAGCTTATCTCTAATAATGGTACTCAATTTACTAGTCAACTGTTTCAGAAATTTGCAAAAGACTGGAACTTTGTACATGTTACTGGTAGTCCAGAATATCCACAGTCAAATGGACTAGCTGAACATGCAGTACAGAGTGCAAAGCAATTACTAGAGAAGTCAAAGCATGATAATACCAACGTCTTTTTGAATTTACTCAATCTCAGAAACAAACCCTGTGACGATATACTTGGGTTGCCTGCTCAAAGACTTCTATCCAGGCAAACCAGAACAACCTTGCCTATCAGTTACAGTTTGTTGAGGCCTAAAGCTAAGAAAAACAGAGCAATCAAAGCCCAACTATTCAAAAAGTGTTTTTTACAGAAGTCCAGTTATAATAAAACAAGCAGATTTCTTTGTCCATTGAAAGAAAGAGAGTGAGGATACAAACAGCGAAAGGCTTCAATCGGATTGGTCAAGTAACAGGTGCATGTGCTGAGCCAAGATCCTATTTTGTGAAATTGGACAGTGTGGAGTACTGGAGAAAGTGCAGACTTCTTCCTGCATCAGAACAGATATTGTAGCATTGTTCCTGTGATTCAGACTCTAGATCTCAGATCAATCCAGACAGCGTTCCTGATGCAGAACGTGTCTTAATTCTACTTCCATTCCTGATGATGTTCCTGATCTCCCCAAGGTTGAACATTCACCCGAGACAGTCCCAGTTGCTAAACCTAATTTGTCACATGATTTGGTCGCATCTCCAGACCTAGTGTGATATACACAGTAACCGGGACATACTTGTCTATATGTATTTAGTTCTGTATAATTGCATGTCAAAAAATGTATCTTGTATTTATAGCATGTCAATCAATGTAGTCAATGAAGTATGACTCATTTCTCAAAGACGGAGGATGTAGAATGTGTGTGTGTTGTACCTTTAAAAAGCATTTCCAAGGCCATCACATACTAGCTTTAGTGCCATTTTGAGAGTGAAGCCAGGGAGTGAACATTTATGAGAGAAATAGTCAGTCTGTTTATATGTTTATCTAAGTTAAAGTTATTTGTCTCAATCCTGATGTGTTTGTACATAATAAAGCTGCTTGAACAAAACCCAGGCATGTTCATCTCCTTTATCCTGACTGGATGAACAACAGATAGGGTTTCTGTTCTCACTGTAGCATTTTACACCAGGTAAGACACTGTATTTTCCATATGCTCAGCAGACAATGCTGATGTAATCGGCTATATCAAAGTTTTGCATATGCAAGTTTTTCACCAGGGCAGGATCAGACAGTGGCCTGGATGTCAGGCAGACATCACATCATGCAATACATGACAGATTAAAGTGACGTGTTTTAATCTGTACACATTCATCATGGCATGGTTTGTAGGCTGTGTTAGCTTGATGAGAAAGCTCTGTGGGGTGTCCTGCAGATGCATGTTTCTGGTGAGGTACATGCAACAGAGAGCATGATACCATAGTATTCTGATGAGATTATACTACAATGCTGTCATGCAATCCAGAAATCTGAATATGATGGCCTGACTTATGATGTGCACCATATGTTTATGCTGGATAATCATTAAAGACGACAGTTAGAAAGTAATGAGACAAGCTGGAGTTGTTGACTTCACAACCCTTATAAAAGAATACATTATAATGTAGTGGAATGATGATGCTACCCACTGTACAACTTGGCAAGGCAGATATAATTCACACAAGCAATTAACATTTAAACAACAGAAATGTAGACATAATAAGAAATAATGTAGCTAAGCACCTTGTGCATCAGACATGAAGGTTTAGTTTCCCCTGGATCCAAAAGAAAGAAATCAGGAATATGGCACAGCTATCACTTGCACAGGGTATTGTGGGGGGGGGGGGGGCAGGAGGCCTAGACTGACAAAACATTTGTTGAGTGTGTGTGAGTAAGAATGGAGAAGAAAGCAGGCTGAACCATGTAACTGTTGTGTGTGTGTCTGTAGGGTTCCTCCATGCGGAAGTGGTATGTGTCAGTGTACATGAACATAGCCAAGCTCAGTGCTAGCTCTATGTCTTGGCATGTAGGACAGATGTGAGCTGTGCATGGTAGAGTTGTCAGTTTATCATTGTTACCCCCAACCATGAGATGTGGCTCTGCCAGGAGATGCACTGGCACATCCATGCTCAAGGTCAGATGCAGTGCTGCTACCTAAATGAAACTATTGTCTGCTGGACATGCTCCCTTCACATGAATTCCCAGGACCATGACACCATGGAGTGCCACATATAGGTGTGGACAGCACGGCCCCTGATAGTGCAGGGGAAGTACTGCCACTACAGGAGCATGATCGGGTACAGCCACGTTGGCTAGCAGCAGATGGTGTGGTTGACCTACACCCACATGGATGACATCCCACTGCCAGCAGACATGTCATCACAGACACTGCATGGTTCATGATATAAATCCCTCATTCCATCACAGACCCTCCATGTTAGAATACATCATTAAACTGATCCATTGAATTGGCTAAATGGTGGAGGCAGCCATGGATATCAGACTGTGCCACATCTAGAACCCTGAGCATTTGTCTGGAGCACCTTTCAGAATGTGCCTGTACCTCCATGACAGCCCTAAACATTCACTGAATGACACAGGAAGAGACACCTGCATCAGGTGGAGGAGATACAGCAGGCCTCCTTCAAGCACCCCTATCTACCCTCCTGTGTGACACTTTGCCAACACTTTGGCTATGGACAGATTCAACAAGCACTGAAGCTCCAGTATATACACTCCCCTGATCAACGTCCTCGTCCTTAACATGTCCAATATCTCTGGCCTCAGTGGACTTGGTAGGCGTAGACCTACTGGTTGTGTCCATGGAAAATGAAGGGGGTTACTGGATATCAACCTCTGTGCAAGATTCAACCTCTGCACCCTCCAACTGTGCCTCAGCTTGGCCACCATTATCATCAGTTTCTGTTGAGACGCAGACATCAGGTGTCAGAGTGCCCACACTCCCACTGTCACACTCACCTGTGATAAAAAGGGAGAAGCACAGGAATACATTAATACCTGCACTACTATGCTACAATATATGTCAGAAAAGTACACTGTTGTCACTATTGCAGACAGTACAGCAATACATACCACAGGCATGAGAGAACACATTATGAGATATCTTGAAATTTATCTACAGCACTGGCATAAATGTATTAGGCTTACCATCTGCAGGAGGCCTGCATCTCTGTATTCCTGATGGTCCCTAAATAAGTAAAGCAAGAGGCAATGGTAACAGCATCACATTTAACAGTAAAACAGGGGGTAATACATTTACAACGCTATATCTGCAGCACCTCAGATGTCAACGAGTATGTGGCTGACAACTTCAAATTAAGCTTATAACTGTAGCAATCCTAAATTAACCAACCCAACAAACAACTGACACAGACACATACATTATTGAAGTTAGTCCCTATGCCACAGTATTCTAATTATCATCTACTGAAACATACCTGGAAGATCCTCTTGGGATGCAGGAGTTGTGCCCACATCCAGAACATAATGTGCCATGGATTGCTGGGAGCTGTCCTGGGTGGCAAAGTTCACCAGAAATTCCTCAATGGCAGTGACAGGGGGTTCCACATCAGGACCTCCACCTGTGACTTGATGATTGCATGCCACTGTAGCTGCATACCTACATGTAGTAGTTACCATGTTTGTTGCTCTGTAATGTGCCTGCTCATATGTGCAATTGTGTAACCCAATGATGTTAATGTTGGCAACTACATCATCACAGAGGGCTGTATACTCAGCCATATTGGCCCACCCCCTGGACAGCAGCACAGCAGCATGCTGCCTTAAGGCATCAATTATCAGATTATTCTCTGCGTCTGTAAATGGGGGCCTATGATGAGCAGACATACTGTGCCCTACAAGACAAAAGAATAATAATACATATGAGGATCACATAACTACAAACTGTTTACACATAAAGCAGTAAAGGAGGCTGTCAGTATTCCCCCCTGGATAAACATGAAAGAGTCTGAATATTTCTAAAAATAACAAGATGGAGGATACAAAACAAGGAGACTAACGAGAGAAACATATCCTTGATTGTGCCACAGCAGTAAGTATAATATGCTCACCCACCTAAAACAGCAGTGCAGTCTAGTTAGTTCCCTAGCACTATCTCACCTTTGCTCCCCCCAAACAAAATGACAGGCTAAGGACCCATTGTGCTAACAAAACATCTTTGGAATGCTAAAAGTGCTATCAAAGGACTTGTCCATGTAACATGTGTACATATTTATAACACACCATTCCCTTTTCAGTTATTCTCAATGCTGTGTACCTGTGAAATGGCTTGACAACCAAGACCATGTCATCCTTACACTTCTATCTAATGCGTACAGATTAAAGTGTGAAAGCCATTACTTCATATTTATTCTTAACTACATTCCAGCATATGCATTATGTAGGTAACAAAATGGGAACATACCTACTGGAGTGCAATACTCCTCTGTAGAGAAATACTGTGAAGAAATATGATTGTCTTAATGGGGTGAACAATGTACTAACTCTCCTCAACATCAGTTTAGCTAGCTACGCATTTGTCTTTTTATAATGGAATACATTATTAATAGATTGCCTCTGTCTTAATCTGTGCTCCAGAGATGCTAATTACTGCATATGCAGGTGAATTGCATGATAATCAACCAATGTTGTGAGGCTATTCAACAAGGTATAAAGCTTCCATGCAGATGCCATGCTGGTTTTCCTAGAGATGTCATAAAGCGTGGAGTACAGACACAGCATTTACAAGGTAAGCCCTGAACATGTACTGTAATGTATACTACTATTATGGCATGTACTTGTATTTCATCACATGGCACAGTAAGCAGGTAAAGAGTGGGGGATTTCTACAGAAAGTCAAGTAACATGTGACAGCAGAGAGTTATTTCACTTGTATGTGTCCATTAGAAAGTAGTAGTCTTCAACCATGCAAGATTCACACATTCATAACTCTCCAAAGTACTGGTGATGAATGCATGACCTCAGTTTAGCATCATGTTTGTAATGGAATATATTCACATAGAGAAGTTGTGCCCTAACATGACCTCAGCTTGGCCTACCCCCTCAAAAGAACAGTGCACCCTTGCATGTGCCATAACACAAATTCACCTTTGCTCCTACCACCAAAAGATCAGTGCATGGTTGTTTGTGCCATCCAACCTGGCCTTCATTTTCTGACAACTGCATATCATACTATTCCTAGTTAATATACACACACACAATGTAAGGTAAATGAGTTAGACTGGCTTTCACACTGCATATCTCTGTATACTGGTCAGATAACTGCTGAATGCCAAGCAACAAAGATTGGTATAGTTTTAAAACAATAGTCCTAACATGCTCTGTGATCACTAAGTATAGTATATCCAAATCTATTTCATATAATACATGTATAAATGATAGCTGATGGCTTTATATCTGTGAAAATACATTGTGAAAGAGTATTGTGTGATGGATAACTTAAAGTTGTTTGGTGCCAAGCTGTTTGTGTGGCAAACAGGGATAAGGCACCCATCCTGTTTTCTGAAGTTGCATCGGTGTGAGATTGGAAATCTGATCTCTGCAGACATCCCTCCTGTGGAGTAACAAACTGTATTTTCTCATTTTTTTTCTTTTTCCTTCTGTCTTACTTTAGTGGGTGATGGGGACACATTGTTTGTGTGATGCACCACTTAGCACTAACAGGTTTGGCTATGCTAATCAGTTTTGTGTGTAAAGCAGCATCATGCAAAATGGATGGCTGGACCACCCAGCTAGCAGACAGGACCCAGACAGACAAAAATTGAAACTGGATGCTTTCTAGTAATATAACTGTGCATCGTGCAAACCTGATAAGTGCCATTGTTCTGTGGTTAACAACAAAAATGTAATAGTGAATACTAACTTAGGGGAAGTTATGTAACTTACTCTGTGGCAGCTGGTGTTAAGCTAGGTTCAAAGTCTAGATGGCCCTGGGTTCAAGTACAAGGTGTACAGTCTTTGTTTGACTGTTGTGACATTGCAGTATTAGAAATGAACTGACATATGGAAAAAAGATTTCCCAACTTTCCTGTGGCAATAGTTGTTAGTGTAGGACTAACATCCATATTGTCCAGGGTTCAAATATGTCATTCAATTTTAATGTTGTTCCAATTCACATTACAGTCACTCTCACTTATAACAGTATCTTATATAATATTTATATGACTTAAGACTGGCACAGTAACATTGTGTCAGTTATGTAATTATTTATTAATCTATGTATTGTCTAGTTAATAGCAAATGTATGGCTGTGGGTATAATGTGTACTATGTTCAAGCAAGTATATTCCTGCTATGTGGCTTGGCATGCCCTTCCCAGTGGACCAACACAGTTACAGAATTGCCTGTATCTCAAATAACATAGAAATTGCATTAGTTACCAAACTTCTGCATCGCTTGCCATTGCACAAACATGTTGCACCCTTTGCACCCTGTTTGTGTGATGGTAAGCGACAAGCAGCTTTTTCAAATGTTGCCAAATCAGAAAGTGTGGCCTCCGAGTAAACTCAACATGTGCAATTGGTGGGAAAATGTCATTCTACAACAGACTTGCTCTGTAAAAGACATGGAAGGTGTTTCTAGAGAGAGTTTGAGATTTAGGGCTCAAACATGGGGTGTCCAGGAGTCTAGAATGTTTGTTGGACTCCTAGTGAATGACTATGGGCTCTGGCTCCTGCAGCAGCACTATCATGGTTCACAATCAAGGACAGAAGCATGGAATAGTCTGGCCTGGGCTCTGACCAGCACTACTGGTATCCCCCTACACTGGTAGACAGTGTAGGAACCACTACTGAGACCTCAGGATGAGGAGGAGGGATACCCTCTACCATTAGATTGAGGAATATAGCACTGGTGGCACCCCACAGATGTATAAGTATGACTTACAGACATCACTTGTAATAGTTTAAAGCTGCATATAGTCAGGCTTGTTATTCATGATTGTATGCTGTTCTGTTTTTTCCACAGCTCAGGCAGATTTTGATCTGAATGCTAGAACCCATGAAAGTCAATTAGCATGGATGTAAGCAGCATATGGTATGTATGCATCACAACAGTACTGTTATTGTAGCATTAAACATTAAAGACTGCTTTGTAATACCTCTCAACTATACAGGTTTTGCAGAATGTTCAGACTGCTGCCTCATAATTTTGGTTTGCTTTTCATAAATGGTGTTTGTTTGGCAAATCTTAGCCAAAGCATTGAGGACTGCAGTCAGAAAATGCATTTGTGTCTCATATTTCATACCTTTCAGAACATCTGTGCTATTGGGCAGCTTATTATTGTATCACATTTCTAGATTTGTAGAAGAATATGTACAATATATTGCTATCTATGCACCTTTCTACCCTCAGTAGTTATTGCTTGGTCCATATTTTTGGCTGTAAGAGGTAATGAGGTATGGGCTTAGTTGGTATGTAATGCAGTAATATCTGTCAACTGTACATATTTCCACAAATTGTCCAATCTTTGCATAGTTACAGATATAATTGTGGTATTTGGTCAAATGATTGCTTAAGGGTCGAGGACTGATGTCACTAATTAATGTCAGGCATGTGAGATTCAAAACCTAGACCCCTTAGAAAAGTTGTGCAAGTGCAAAACCTGTTATTGTATCACCTTGATAAGTTTGTAAGAGAAAGTGTGTAAGAGTCATCCCTATTTTTTAGTCTTTGGCCCTCTATTACTTATGACTTTGTCCACATTTATTGCTGTAAGAGTTTAATGCTTATGAATACAGTACTATAAAATAGAGCATACATCTCGCAACTGTAAAAGGAAAGTATGCATGCTGTACTCTGTGAGAACACAGAACACTACGGTAGTAGAAAGTACTCAGCAGTTGTAGATTCAAACACCTCAATTGCCAAATGAACAAATGCTGCTATGTTTTCATCATTATTGCACTGTAACTGAAGACATATCTAGCAGTGACAGAAATGGCCTGATGGAAAATGTAATTAGTAGAATTGGAGCCTGCATATGGGTAATATATGCGTACATCAAGGATTGCTGGCTGAAAATGTAATTAGTAGAATTGGAGCCTGCATATGGGTAATATATGAGTACGTCAAGGATTGCTGGCTGAAATCTGTACTATAGTGTGCATCTATTATCAACTGGGTATTCAGAAACATTAAAAAAAGTTTGTTTACAGTTTGTACTATTTATAGTAAAGGCAACATAATAGAGAGAAATAATTGTATCACTCTTTGTAATTCTCACTATCTCTAAACTTGACATCCATGGGCTCTTGATGTACCCCCTCTCCCCAGCTATGGTGTTCACCCCCCTCTTGTGTCCTTCACCATCCCTGTGTCCCATCTTGTATGTCCTGTTTGCCATTGCTTCCTCACCTACCCACCTTACCTTACCATACATAGCTAGGTACCTACACCAACATTCCTCTCTCTCTGCCAAAAAGGAAAAAAAGGGCACCTGTTCCAAAAAATATCATCCCTTACATAGATCTCCATTTCAAACCAGTGTCTTTATGACACTCTTGATTTGGTCCTGTTGGCTATACAACATGATTGTGCTGTGATTGCCTATCTCTCTGGAGGTGACAATCTGAATTCAGATAACATTTTTCATATGTTTTCAGGTTTTGCTGTTACAGAAATGGATAGCTATGGTTCTTTACTACACCCTTCCTGCATATTCCTGCCCTCCTTTCCCTTTGTTTTCCCCCATGTTTGCTCTGAATTTCACCCCTTTCCTGTCTTCCTTATTTATTTTCTTTAGAGAATCTGTACAAGATGACGGGCTATGGTGCACATTGCACAAGAAAGCAAGATTATGGGAAAAACAATTACAACTACTATATAAACTGAATTTGAAACCACTATCATTTTCCACAACAATGATGACACATATTCATAGGTATTCCAATTTATAATATTTCTTTACACTTAAAAGCATGTGGAACTGTTGCATACACCTGTATTTGAACCCAGTACCATCTGAACCAAAACAAGGTTGGATGAATGCATTACCAGATGGTGCTACAGAATCAGTGGAGCAGCAGGTGTGTTTTACACACTGAATGGAAACTTTACTGCTGTTGCATACACTTTCTACTTAATTGAATCTTTGACTGCAGGTAGTAATTGACTCCAGCCAGTGATAGGTTACTTTCTTTGGCCACATATAACTGGTTCCAAATAAAGCTATAAGTAATACTATTCACTACTATTCTCATTTCTGTTATTTATTAACATTTTTATTTTCCTTGCTTAATGAGGCTGCGCAATGCACAGCATATTCCACACATGCTTTATAAAATAAATGGGGATTGGGCACTAAGGCTTTATAGAAAATTAATGTCTATTGTGCAATGACGTTTCATATACAGCTAATGTTGAAACTGATATTGGGGATATAAGAAGCAATCACTGTAGAGTACAAAGTGTAAATATAAACATAAAATGTGATAGTTAATACTGATTATAGAAAATACACCTGCTAAAGAACCGACTAGGAGTCCAGATGGGTTAATGCATTGTTGTTGGAGGCAGATGGTACTGGGTTCAAAATGGGGTGTAGGCATGAATTTTACAAGTGTGTATGCTATATGTACATAGATTTACAGATACTACTGCCTTATATGACTGCTTATTGATGGTGCACATCATGCAATGATTCTTTAAAGAAAAGAAATGAGGAAGATAGAAAAGTGATGAAATGGGGAGCAAGCAGGGGGAAAACAAAGTGAAATGAGAGCAGAAATGTGCAGGAAGGGTGTAGGAAAGAACCTTAGCTATCCATTTCTTCAACAGTAAAAACTGATCAGATGTATACAATATTAGCTGAATTTGGACTGTCACCTCCAGAGACAGAGGTGACAACAACATAATCATGTTGTATAGCCATTTGGGACCAAATCAACTGTGTCAAGTAGACACATCTGTGAAATGGACAGATATGTATGGGATGAATTTTTTTTGGGGGGACAGATGTCCTTATTCTGGATGAGAGGGGAATGCTGGGGAAGGGACATAGGCATGTCTGGGGCAGACAAGTTGGTATGGTGAGGAAGCAATTTATGACAGACAAGATTCAGTGATGGTGAAGGACACAAGATGGGGTGAACACTACGGCTGGGGTGAGGGTGGGTAAATTGAGGTCTCATTGACATCAGGACAGGTGACAGTGGGAATCAAGTCCTCATCCAGTGGACTGTCACCACTGTCCCCTCACTGCACCAGTGGCTCTAGTGCCCAATGTGTGTGTCTTCAATGGGTACTCTGTACCAAGATGGAGGGCAGGCACAATCCTATGTAACATGCCTGGCAACTCATGCCTGGTGATAAATGAATCCCCTCCACCACTGCACCCAAAAGGAATCAAAGGCTATCCACTGGAGCAGAAGTACCTGAGGGCCCAGGTAGTGCAGGAAGCACAGAGGGGTGCTGCCAGGCTGCAGCCCAAACATTCTGGGCCTCAGGGCTGTAGCTGATGGAGTGAGACTACGAAGATCACAGGGGACCTGCCTACCCTGCAGTGCTGTAATAATAAAAAAAATAAACATAGAATTATAAAATAAAAAATGAAAAAAAATTAGACACATAAAAAATAGGTGAACAAAGAAGAACAAAAATTAAACATATTAATAAAAATAAAAAAAAAAACAAATGATATAACAACAAATACAAGCAAAATTATTTATTTATTTAATTAATTTTATTTGTTGACTGGGAGTGTCCGACTGGACGTAGGTCCATTTGCAGCGGAGGCCAGGTGAGAAAAGCTCCACAGTTAAAATAAACAGACAGTAGTTACATTGGATTACATAGCAATTAACAATTTACATAGCAATTACTTACAACATATTTACAGATGAAGAACATAGTACATCAGTAGACAACTAGAATCTTTATCTGTGAAGTACATAACAGACATTAACAAATGTTAAAATAAGAAGTTCCTGCTGTATAAGTACTAGACTTATGAGCATCTGAGCTTGCTATAATCAAGGTAGTTAGTGGAGTGGAAAGAAAGGTAGTGGTTGGATGGGGTGGGTGATATTAGAGTGGGAGTTGCAAGGGCATAGCCAGCATGTTTTTAGGTGCGCTTTTAGTAAAGTTTTGAAGTGGGTAAATGATGGTATGGAGGTAATTGTGGGTGGGAGGGAGTTCCATAATTTGGCTATGGTGCAAGAGAATAGTGCTTCACCAGCAGAATTATTGGCTTTAGTGATCTGCAAGTGATTTTTGTTGCTGGATCTTAGTGGTCTGGTGGTGTGATAGGGTTGGAGTAGATTCTAGAAGGATGGGACATTTAGTGGATGGTTTACTAGTTTGTGGGCAAGTGAGAGTTGATACCATTGAAGTAGGTGAGGGAGTTCAAGCCAGCCCAGTTCAGTGAGAGACAGTGGTGACTACGGTAGGATGCCCCTGTGGCGAATTTGGCAATTTTGTTGTAGCAGGTCTCTAGCTTGTTTAGATCGCATTGCCTTAGGTTGGTATATATTGGAGAGGCATAAAGTAGGGTGGAGATAAGGTGGGAATTTGCTATTGAAATCTTTGCTGCTTTGGTGAGAAGATGCTTATTTCTGTATAATGCTCCTAGTTTTTTTGTGGACTTTTTTTATGGTCATGGATATGTGAATGTCAAATTTCAATTTATTGTCTATTTCCACTCCTAGCAATTTGGTGTGTTCAGTTGGGTATATAGTGGTGTTGTCTTTTGCTGTGATGTTAAAGTGAGAGTTGTTTTGAGTATGTTTGATGGGTTGCAAGACGAGTAGTTTAGTTTTGTTTGGGTTCAGTATTAATTGGGCATCAGATAACCAAGTTTCAACAGAGGAAAAGGCTTCCTGTGTGACTTTTTGGAGTTTGGGTAGGGACTGGGCTGAGCAGATGATGGTCGAGTCATCTGCGTATTGTATGAGTGTGCCATGTGTAGTGGCAGAGGCTAGATTATTCGTGAACACAGAGAAGAGTAGGGGTCCAAGGATGGATCCTTGGGGAACCCCTATGGAGACAGGTAGTTGGGGAGATATGTCATTCTGCCATACAATGGATTGTTGGAGGTCAGACAAGTAACTCTGAAACCAGTTGGTGACTGATTGAGAGAAGGATAGGTTATTGAGGACAGAGAAGAGTTGTTTGTGTGGGACCATGTTGAATGCTTTAGATAGGTCTAGGAAAGTAGCAGAGGAGAGATAGCCATTGTTTGTATGCTGAAGGATAGTGTTATTTAAGGAGAGTAAGGCAGTGGTGGTGCTATGGTTTGGTCAGAAACCATGCTGAGTATTGGAAAGGAGGTTGTAAGGAGGTAGTCTGAGACCTGAGAATGTATTCATCTCTCTAGTATTTTGGAGAGTGGAGAGAGAATAGCTATGGGACGGTAATTGGTTAGTTCTGTCGAGGGTCCGGCTTTGTGGAGGGGAATTATATGTGATACTTTCCACAGTGTGGGAACAGAACTTTCTGACAGAGATCGGTTAATCAAGATGGATACTGGGTAGGCCAGAGCATCAGCTGTGATTTGTAGGTATTCACTTGGGAGGTTGTCTGCTGCTAATTTGGTGGGTTTAAGTTTAGTTAAGATTTTTTTTATGTTGGAGGTAGGTACAGGAGAAAAGAGAAGGCTGTGGGAGATTAGTAGATGAAGGTGTGGGATGGAGGGGAAGCAGGTTGTGTTGTTTAGCTAGTGATAGTATGGTTTGTGTGAAGTGTGTGTTGAATGAGGTAGCAATATTTTCTGAGGAGTGAGGGATGTTAGGAGGAGGGGTACTGACTATACCTTGGTGGAAGATGGAGTTTTTGGAGGACCAGAATTGTTTGGGGCTGTGTTCAGAGGAGTCTAGGGCAGACTGGTAGTATTGGAATTTGTCCTGTTTTATTAGCTTTTTGACTCTATTGCGTAGTTCTAGGAATTTCTGTCTAGTTGAGGGGGTGTTGGTTTTGCGTCAGTGCTCCCAGGCTTTATCCCTGTTTTTCATTTCTGACTTAGTGGTTTTCTGTAGCCACGGGGAGGATTGTGCTTTGATTCTGGAAAGTCTTATGGTGACATGGTAATTAAGGATGCTCAGGAAGATAGTATTAAAAAATTCAACTGCGTCATCAAGACTGAGGTACTTTAGAGGATGCCAGTTACATTCTCTGAGGGATGAGATGAATGTGAGTGGGTTAAAGTTTATTTTTTTACGTATCTGACAGTAGAAGACAGGTTTAGCTTGGTATAGGTATTTTTCAGTAGGAATATTGGGGAGTGATCACTGAGGCTATCTGATAAGCAGCCTGTTATATATGACTGGGGGCTCTTACTGACTAGTATCCAATCCAGGGTAGTGTGCTTGCTGGAGTTTTTATTTATCCTGGTTGGCGACTGGACTAGTTGGGTGAAGCCATGAAGGTTTACATGATGGGTTGGATGGTTGCCAGAACAGGATTGCCAGTCAGTATTGAAATCACCTAAAATGATAGTTTCTTGGGGGAGATGGTGGGTAGACCAGCTGAGGAGGTTTTCTAGTGGAGGGATGTTTTGGCCAGGTGGGAAGTAGCATCCAATTATGTTAATGGTTTTGTTTTGGTTTATTTTGAGGTTGGTATATATTATTTCTTCATTGCCTATTTGTGGAGCTGATGATTTTAAGATCTGGATGTTTAGATGCTGTTTAAATATTATAGCTACACCACCTCCTTTCTTGTTTAGCTGGTCTACTCTTAGTATGCCATAACCTGTAGGGAGTATTTGCTCACTGGTAATGTGAGGTTTTAGCCAGGTTTCTGTCAGGATGACTATATCTGGGGAGTACAAGTCTATGGTGGCATGGAGTTCATGGACTTTGTTGGATATACTTCTAATATTTAGGCTTAGTAGAAGGAAGTCATTTGGCTTTCTATTGGCTGTAATATGGGAGAAATTGTGGTTTCTAGTCTGATTATGAGGATTGGGGTTGGAGATGGTAGGGCCAGGGTTGAGGTGGATATCTCCACTTAGGGCTAATTTTGATATGCATGAGGTTATTAGTTTTCTCAGTTTTTGAATGAAAAATAAGAAATAATAAATTAAAACAAAGAAATACATATACATAACAACAACAAAATTAAAACAAATTAAACAATCAAAATGAAGAAAATGGGTGGGGGATAGAAAAAAAAGAAAAGCATTACTAAACTTCATAGTTAATATACAAACGTTTTCTACAATTATTTCACTTGATTCTGTTATGTTTTAATTTTGAAACTACCAATGCCTAAAAATGTCTTTATTACTTTTAAGACTACTCAGTTACTAACAGATGGAGACTGTAGCACTGATCAGAATGCAGTCAGCAATCATTAATGTGTGCATATATTGCACATATACAGGCTTACACTTAACAGCAGGCCAGTCATGCCAGAAGTATTGAGGTCTAAAAGTAACTTGTTATAATGACGATTAGCTAACAGTATTGCGTATATAATGCGGCAAAAGTAACACTGTTGTATGCACTAGTGTATATTTGGGAAGTGTGTTTTTTGAACCCACAACCACTGACTACTGTAATACTGTACTTTTAGTTTGGACCCCACACCAATGCATGCATACTGTCCTTTTACACTTTATACATGCCTGCTCCCTGTTATTTGAGAATGTGAAACAACTTTGTGCCATAGAGTAAGCCATGCATACTTTTTTTCACAGCAGAGATATGCATGCTCAGTTTTATACAACTATCTGAAATAACAAGTGGTCTGGCTTTTAACAGTTAAAGCTACAATAACAGTACTTTTTATACATACATACCACACGGTTCCCTCATCTTTGCCAAGCGCACTCCATGAGACCTCACATTTGAGGCCCTTTCTTCAGTAACCGTGGAAAAGAAAAACAAAACAGAATGCCATTATGAATACCAGTCTTGGCTATATTCAGCTATAACTTTTACAATTGGTCAATGCATTTTATACTTGCACATCTGTGGAGTGTTCAGTGCTCTGCTTTCCCTGATCCACTGATCAAGGGTATCGCACTTCCTCCTACTGAGGTCATCATAATGATGATAACACTGCTCACCAGTGCATGAAATACCTGTCACGGTGGTCAAAGCCCTAGCCAAACTAGTCCAGACCTCAGACTTATATCAATAACCTGAGTAGTCCCTCTGCAGTAGGCATGGGTCATGCCCCACAACTAGGAGCCCAACAAAGAAGTTAGACTCTTGAACACCCCAACACTGTGCTTGAAAGTGCACGTAATCTCCAACACCAGCCGTGTCTCCTAAAGTTCAAGCTTAATGTCTGATGAACATTTCCCACCATTCACACTTTAAATATATGTTTTCCCACCAATTGCATGTATTGCGCTTACTGAGAGTGCACACTGTCTGTTTTTTGCTACATGAAAAAGTTGTGTGCTACTTACCATTGTGCAAACATGGTAAGCCAGGGTGCATCTGTTTGCACAATGGTAAGCGATGCGCAGCACTGGGCAATAAGAAAAAAGTAATGCAATTCCAAGGATATTTGATATTCAGCTGCTAATGTACCTCTGTTATTTATATGGGATTGCAGAAATATACTTGCATGAACATAGTTCACATTATACCACACTCATACTTTTTATAATATATGCACAATACCCATATAAATGAATAGGTAAAAATAACTGACACAATATTAGTGTCTCAGCCCTCATACATGTAAATATTAATATCAGCTACACTATGTGAGGAGTTATGAGTGAGAATAGATATGATGTGACATGGAAAAACATTAAAATTGTATGGCATATGCGGTTTTCTAACCCAGGACTATGTGTACAGTAGTCCTAAACTTACAGCTCTTGCTACAAGAAGGTTGAGATAACACTTGTCTATGTTGCGGTTCATTTGTATAATCCTCAATGTCAGCACAGTAAAAGAAAAGTTTGCTCACCCTGTACTAGAGCGCAGAACCATTTGCACAGCAGACCTAGTCTTACCACCTATTGCCAGCACCTTACGGAGATCCAAGACATTATTAATTCTTATTCTTGTTCTTGATCTGTGATTGTAGATCAAGAACAAGAATAAGACTTAATAAAGTCTTGGATCTCTGTAAGGTGCAGGCTGTCTTTATTTTATGTTTCCTGAATGTTCGGCCTTTGCACCTGCCATCCATGTGAAGCTATGTGTTTGATTTGTTGTGCTTACCACCTATTGCCACAGGATTAGTTACATGACACCCCCTATATTAGCATTCATTGTTAACTTGATGATGATACTGCAGTTCAGCCTCCCTTACCAGGTTTGCGCAATGCCCAGAAGTATTAATTTTTAATTTTGGCTTTCTGGATCATGTCTGATAAATGGGTGGCCCAGTCATGCAAATGAGCTAAGCATCACGCAAACATGTGAAAAACAGAAAATATAATAACTGCAGAATGGGCAAATGAGCTAAGCATTGCACAAATGTGAAAAAAGAGAGAGAAATGAAAAACAATAAAATATAAGAAATTAATAAATGCAGAATGACATATCTATGGCAGGGTCTCTTTTATGATTTTTCTCTATTTAAATGTGTTTGGGCCCCTGACAAATTTTGAACAAGGGAAAGCAATTGCCGTCATACCTCTCAACTGTATAGATTTTCTCAGAATGTCCAGATTTGTGCTTCATATTTTTGGTCTGTTTCTCATTAAATTTGTGTTTTTTGGCAAATCGTTGGCAAATCAATGGAGATTGAATTCAAAAAATAATGACACACATTTGAGATTTAGATTTCATGCCCTTCAGAATATTCATGCTACTGCAAAACCTGTTATTCTATCAATGTTTTAAGTTTGTAAGAGCAGTATTTAGAAATTTCCCATATTTTTGGGCCTTTGTACCCTCATTATTTATGGCTTTGTTCAGATTTCTTACTGTAAGAGGTTGAGAGGTCTGACTGCCATGCTGCAGACAGCACCCTTACATGGAAATGCTGTCCGGATTCCTGAAGAGGTTTCACGGCCATAAAAACACAGTTGCGTACTGCAAAGCCTTGTTCAAGTGCACTGCACTTCGTTGATATGCATTGCATGCCTCTGCCAAAGACACACCTTTTTGTACGCAGCAACACTCTGTATAGGGTCTACATGAATGCCACTCAGAGTTTATTGAATCCTGCAGGGTATATGTCAGCAGTCAGTATGCTGTTCAGAAAGCAGTGAAGAGAAATAAATGTGAAGTAATAGATATAAGTCCAAAACATAATGCTACTTCTGTATACTTTTCTGTTAAAATAAAGGGATACGAGAAACTGTATTTGGAAAAAAATCCAGAAGTTTCCATAGCTATATCATTTAACTTACCAAACAAATGGTCAAGTTACCCTAAACAGTGAAGTAAATACAATGGGGTACTCTGATTATTATAACTAAGGAAAAATTATAAAAGCCGTGTTACCCTGAGGCAGAACAGAGAGAGAGAGAAAGAGTTATGTTTCACAGGAGATCATTTTCAGTGGCATTGCATCTCGTAACTAAATCATTCACCCTTCTCAGTTAGAGTAAGAGGCAAAAACTGTTTTACATAATTAGATTTCTACTATTGTTCACATATCAGTGCAAGCATTTTATTAGTTTATTTACTCCTTGATCTGCTTTAAACCTATTGTTTTTGTGCATGCCACTCTCCTATTGTCTTGATCAGTGACATGACCAACCTGACTTGAACTTTGCCACTAGTTTTGACTAGTAAAACAGTCCCTTAATATATGGAAAATAAACTTTTTGCACATATTTTACACATTAGAGTGCACTAGAGATGATTTTAAACATTATTTTGCAGTATTGTAATTTCACATTTGAAACTGACCTAAGTAGTTCCCCTCCATGGTGAAAGAAGGGGCTACTGTTACTGCTGTTTCTGGCTTCTATTACTATTGTTAAATACCAGTACAGACTTTTTATTGGCCTGTGTACTCTTTTGCTGCACTTTAAACTTGTCATGTTTCTGGATGTTGACACTCTGTTGTGTTAGCCTATGATAAACCTGCCTTGCACTCTACAACAGGATTTTTAATGGAAAAAACTGCATTAAAACATCGGGGAAGTAACTTTTACTGCATATTTATTTATTTTTATGTATTTACTGGGAAAGTCAGATTTGGAACAAAGCCAATTTTTACTGGATGCCTGGGGAGAAATGCTCCAGATGCTTGTCCTTGAAATGTGGGAGGAAACCGGAGCAAACCCACACGAACGCAGGGAGGATATGCAGACTCTGCACAGTAGGCACTCCAGCTGAGAATCCAACCAGAGAATCTCTTGCTGTGAGGCAACAACGCTACTGCTGCACTACTATGCTGTCCAATATACATGTATAGTTTTATATCTAGATCCCCCAGTGAAAGAAGAGGCTACTGTTACTGTTATTTCTGACTTGTATTTTTATTGGTTATATAACAATGCTAACTTTTTTGCCTGCGTGCTCTCTTGGTCAGCTTTAATCTTCCTGTGTTTGCAAATGACACTGCTTTATTGTGATGGGCTGCAACATGACAACATGACTAACCCTTCTTGAGCTCTGCTACCAAATTTAATTGGAAAACTATGCACATCATCTAAGAAGTACTGCACTTAGCAAAGCTGCTTTGCAGAATGTGCACCAGAGTAACAAGTACAGTATACACTAGAAAGAAGTCATCTTGAGAACTGCAGTATTCCTCCCAAAACATCTGGATGACATCTAGTGACCACCTGTATCTGACTCTGCAAGTGATGGCAGTTTTTGAAACCTTCTGTCAGCTAGCAACATTAGATTATATTTGGTAGCTATTGCTATGTGTGGTGTATATCTCAAGTCTGGCTGCTTGATTATGATCCTGCTGTACTGAAGTCTGTCTGTGATAGGATTATCCTGTCCTGCTATATCATATACTTGCTGTGGCTGATTGTTTAGTGCCCTGCTATATTGTAGCCTCGTAGAGATACTATTGCATACTTTCCTGAATTGTTTCTACCACAGATCACCATATTTATCACTGTGGTGTCCAAGCTTACTGTAAATGTCTTGGGTACTGTGTTACACATGCCTGTTGCATTTTATACCATTCCACCTATAGTGTTATTCATATCTTAAAATCTTAGGGTATTCTGTGAATCACATTAAGTATCATGTGAGATTTGGAGACAGTCACTTTTGTGATATACAGAAGTTGCAAGATTTTGCACTATCCTATAACTGTTTTCACTGTCCCTGTATGCATCATATAGTTAATGCACTGGTTATATTATACTGTGTTATACAGTTTTTGCACTACATGCACTGTCTCACTGTCCCTTTATATATATCATACATCCCGCCTCATAAACCAACCAATAACCACCAAATCACAAAGCATATATAACATTTGCCTTTATAGATCAACTGTGAGTCTTTGGTTTGTCTTCTCCATCTTTTGCCAGTCTTGTAAATGGCCACATTCTCAGTGAAAACCATTTTGCAATTGCCATGGAATGAGTCCATGTCTGAAACATGTAAATGCATATTACAACAAGAGCCAGCTCTCTCATATAAGCCAGTTATCTATATGCAACTAAAAGATTATTATAAAACCTTCCTGTGCTAAAGTGCTCAAAAAATCATTTCCAAAAACCACAAAAAAGCCTATGTATGGTACTGTAGGTATACACTGCAGCCAACCCTCAGCAGAACACTGTCAGTACTTACAAGGTGACTCCAGGCCAGAGCTGCCTGTACTCCAGTCCAGGATTATGTGTGCTTCACCTGCTACCACAGTATGGCACTTCCCTGATATTGTCTAAGGCATTTGCCGGCTGTTTGCTGACCTTAATATGTGAGTCATACCTCACAACTGTACAGAGCTTCACAGACTGTCCAGAATTTTGCCTCATATTTTTGGTCTAGTTTACATAACATTCTGGTTTATTGGCAAATTAGTGGCATATCATTGAATACTGAAGTTAATAAATAATGACAGACATTTGAGTTTCAGACTCCATATACACCAGGAAATTCATGATAATGCAAGACCTGTTATTCTATCAACATTCTATATTTGTAAGAGCAATATTTAAAACTTGTCCCTGTTGAGGCAAGGTAGGTGGATGACCGGCAACCAGCCTATCCTAAAGTGATATGGTGATGGAGGTACAGAAATAAGTATAGGTTAGTTATGAATAAAAATAGTTAGCAATAACAGCATGCTAGAACAGTGGAAATAACCCAATTGCATGTCAATGCATATTATGTGCAATACATGGCAGAACAGTCAGTATGTTAACAGCATGCCAGTAACAGTTTCAGCATAATGACAACAGAATAGGTAATGCAACAAGATATGTTAATATGCAACCATAAAAATACATAACAATAATAATGCACATGCCCAAAATACAGGTAATTGAACACCATATGTGAATAGTAAACCATAAGCAATAGATAACAGTGACAAAGAAATGAAGATAATGGGTGGAGAGACAGACAGAGAGAGAAACAGTCAATTAGTACCATTATAGACTATTTACTTGACAATAGTACTACTATCTACTCTACAGGTCTGTTTTTTCTTTATGTGTACCAGTCCCCTATAGCTGCTGTAGCATGTACATACCTCTCAAGCTATTCACATGGGACTGTATGGGCCAGGCAGTAACAACTATGGTTACTGAACTACACAGAACACTTGCACATCAGGTGGACCTATATAACTACCAAGGTGTACTGTGGGCTGCTGTAGTGATACTTTGCAATTTAGATAATCATTCCAATGGTAATCCTGACACAGACGGATTACACAATAGTAATTACATTACATGACAATGCGACACTTAAGAGACATGTATGTGTACAGAACAGAAACTAAACAACTATCATGCCTTGCTTGGCAGGCATGGCAATAGAACCCAATAGCAGTGACTACAGAGAACAACTGCATGAAATGTATGAATTGGCTGCAGCAACTTTGAAAATACACTGCAGGCATACAGCCATACCAAGATTGCACATGTTATTTATTTCATTTTATTTGATTATTATTATATTTATTTACTGAATGTTATGCTATTTTTTTACATTCTTGGTAATGATTTTAACAGTCTGTGACATCTAAACACACAATTATTTACTCATAATATGGGCTACCTTACCCATTTACCTATAGTTTCTGTGGGGAAGGAATCTGTAAACATTACATGAAAGATACAGTAATATTTAGCGCTACATAGCAATGGATTCAAACCCTGGTCTGTGTGTGGCAAAATGTACTACAGACAGAGCATTTAATAAACTGAGCTATTGAGCCACTGCTGACTACTGACTAACTGAAATTTGCCTAGAGCTCACATAGAACCAATATATGATCTGGTAGTACTACTACAGTTGCATACTAGACTGCAGTGACAGTAGAACACACATGCATGAAGTACAAGCATGAGAGATAGTAGGTAATCTGTGCATTAGTATATGGAATGCAGGTGTACACAATATATTGTTACTGGTTTGAAATATCTGTGAAGTCAACAAACAATATCAGCTTATGGAGTGGGCTACCTCAGCCATATACCTTGCTTACCTGCTGTTTGTGGCTGAATAAGCATCATGGGGACAATATTGGCCTAGAAACAGCCTTGAATGGTACTGTATGTGTTAAATAAGACATTCAGCTACCATTATATTTGCATGCTATACCTATTACAGTGTTATACCTGACTACAGCACCTTCCCTTACAGTCTGAATGCATACAGTTGTAATGCAATGGTTGAATCAAGACAAACCTGATGCACACAATTTACCTTGGTGCTATTGGTAGTGGTTCATGTGTTATTGCAGAACAGTTGGCATTATTAATTTCTTGACAAACAGCTCTAATTCCACACTTATTGCACTACAGACTTTATTGTGTATACTTTCATGCAGTTTATGGTACTGTTTTGAGTTTTTATTGAACAACAATTATTATTCAGGTCTTGCAATGCAGCTTTACTTAAACAGTTATTGCACTACAGATTGTCATATATACTTTAATACAGGTAATGCTATTGTTTCATTTTATTTTGAAAAACTTTATTTTCTTTTATAACATACAAAATTTTCTGAAAGATAACCATAGTACTTCATGCATTGCTGGTAAACATTGCGGTTTCAAATATCACAACAAAACCAATATACAATTTTGTACAAAAGTGCCATTCAGTCACCTTATAATCTTTTCACATTATGCTTACATTATTATAGTCTCTTCTCAAGACTGATCACATGTAGTATTAGTTATAGAACCCTGATCTTCATTTGGAGTGTCAGTGTGTTTTTTTTAAGTTTGTCTAGGCTAAGATTATATTAAATATTTTCTCCCAGATTTCTAATTTACTATCTCTTTTAATTCCTTTATCAATTACCAATTTATGAGCTAACAAATGCTTAATGGCCATCTTTTTAAAATCTCCCCATGCGATTGTCAGACAGTCCAGCCATTTGGATGCTATGTATAGTTTCATAAGTAAGAATAGCATTATAACTATGTTTGTTTGGCTCTTGGTTATATTCATGGGGGGAATGTAAAGTAGTGTGAATTCCCAAGTCAGTGTTGCTTTTTCATATCCTATCTTTTGTAGCTGGATTTTTAGGGAGTTCCATAATTTGTACACACATTTGCAGCTCCAAAAACATAAATTAAATCTGCCTTCTGATCCTTACAGTCTGGGCAGTTTGGTAAATTTATGAAGTACTGCAGGGGTAAGGTATGCATTGTTATTACTCATGAGTTGTGTGTATATTCATTTCTTTAGAGGATTGTTTTAGAGATTAGTTCAATAGCATGGCTCATTTGCTGATCAGTGATGTATGGGTTTATTTTTAGCCAGTATTTAGAGAAGAGTAGGTTATTTTGATATTTAATCTCATTTATCATTTTTATATGTGTTAGGTAGCATTTTTTCTCTGGATAACAATGTTTTCCGATTCACAGATGTCTATACCTACAATACTTAGATTAGTATTTTGTAGGTATCTAGAACATAGGTCTTTAATTTGTCTCAGGATGATTGTGTATGATTTTGGTAGGTTAAGCTCAGTCCATAATTCTGTAACTGAGCAGTTATGATAGGGGTAGAGATCCCGGATTCTCTTATCTTTTAGTAAAGGAAAATTAAGATTTATCATTGTACTATTAAATTTTAAGTTTGGGTTTTTATGAATAGGTTATAGAATTTCCATTGCTGACCACAGGTTTAGGGAAGTAAAAAGATTTTGTACGATGATGATAAAGTGTTTTAGGGGGTCAGTGATCTTGTAAGCTAATATTTCTTTTTTACTTAGGAAGCAGAGTGCTCTAGGGTTAATATTTAATGTTTTGATATAGTTGCGATATACTGCTAACCATACTGGTATCCATGTGTTGGATGCTGGGTTGTGTTCTGCTATTTCTATTATTCTGCTACAGTTGATAATGTTGTAGTATAGTTTCAAGTCTGATAAGTTTAGTCCCCCTTTTAGTTTCAGTAGGTATAGTTTTTGATATGAGATTCAGTTTTTTTAGGTGCCCAGATAAATTTAGCTAGGAATGTGTGTAGCTAATTGAATAATTTATGTACTATTACTTGTGAGATCATAAATGCATATATTACTCTAGGCAGTATATTTACTTTAATTATAGATACCTTGGACAGGAAGGATAACTTAAGGTTATTCCATCTATTGCAATCTTGCATTATGTTTTGCCGTTTATTCAGAATGTTGTCTTGATAGAATTCTCTTTTGTTTTGGAAGAATGTGATTCCAAGATATTTCATTGATTGTTTTATCTTAATTGTATCTAAGAGTGGGAATAATGATATTAATTTGAGGGGACGTAGAGGAAAAATGCTACTTTTGCTTAAATTAAGCTTGTAGTTAGATGTACTATAGCATTTTTCAATAGCTTTTAGTAATTTGGTTATGTCAGAGCTTGGGGTAGTAAAGTAGATGTTTAAATCATCGGTGAAGGCTGTGATGAACATTTTTGCGCTAAACATTGTTGGGGGTTATGGTAAATTTTTTGTTTGATGTATAGGAAGAGCAGCTTGAGGTAGAAATTAAAAAGGAAGGGGGAAATGGGCATCCTTGTCATGTCCCATTTTTGATCATGATTCTGTTTGATAAGGTTCTGTTTATGTATAAATTTGTGTAGGCTTTGTCATATAACATTTTAATTATTTGAATGAACTTGGGGAAGTCAAAGTGGGGTAATGTTTGTAGCAAGAATTTCAGATTTACTCTGTCAAAGGCTTTATGTGCATCTACTATCATCATATATATGGGAGCTTTCTTTTGATTTGCGAATATCAGGGCTTCAAGAGTTAAAGTAGGGTCACTGGTCTATACGGGGTAAATCCAGTTTGTTCTGGTGAAATGATATTAGCTATAATGTTTTCCATTCTATTAGCTAGTATTGATATGAGGATTTTGATGTCAAAGTTTAATAGTGAAATGGGTCTGTACCTGCCAGGGTCTTTAGGGTCTGATTGTTCTTTCAGTATAAAAATAGTTTTCGAAGCATTGAAGTGCATATTACTGATTTTATTATTTATAACATAGTTTAATACATGGTATAATATTTTAGCAATTAAGCGGGTAAAGCATTTGTAAAATTCTGATGTGAGGCCATCCCGACCAGAGACTGTGTGTGTGTGTTTTAATTTGTAATTGTGTTAGTGATTTCATTTAGCGAGATTGGGTCTGATAGTATTATCTGTTGGTTGGCATTTAGTTTAGGAAATACTAATTTTTAAAGGAATTTTGTCCTGTCTTTTTCTGAAGTTGGTAAGATGTGTTCCCCATAAGTCTGTCTATAAATTTGTTCAAATAGGTATATGATTTCCTTGTTATTAGTATACGATTTATCTAAGTAACTGATTTCTGTTATTGTAGGTATAGATTTGTGGGGAGTAATTATTCTAGCTAGTACTCTGCATGGAACATGTATTCCTTTAGCGTATTTATCCATATTTTTCATTTCATAAAATGATAGGTTCTTTGCTTCCATTAAATATAGGTCTTTTTGTGTTTTCAGTAGAAGTTCTTCAGTATATTTGTTAAAATTGTTCTTCAATTCTTTTTCAATTTGTTTTATATTTTCTTTTAATGACAATTCCTCTTTTAACTGCAGTTTTTTATAATATGTTGCTTTGCTAATAAGGAATCCTCTTATTTGTCCTTTTGTAGATGCACATTCAATGTCCAATGGAATTTGAGAGTTTGAGATATTAGTTGTTAATGATTTTAGTATTGTAGCAATGCCTTCTATCACGTTTTGTTAACAGATTGGGATTCAGAGACCAATTGCTACCTCTTAATTTTGTACTGTTTATCATCCCAACAAATATTTAGTGTGATTTTTGAGTGGTCTGAGAAAAATCTGGTATATATGCAACTTGTTGCATTCACAGTCAAAAATATGTCTAAAATTAGGAAAAAAATCTATTCCCGACCACATTTTGTGGCATTGCGAATAGAAGGTGAAATTTCCTATTTTATCTTTCCTAGCATGTGTGAAAGGATCAAGAAGTCTGAAGTCTTGTTTAAGTTCTCTAAGTGCTATTGTAGCCTGTTTATTATATAGCTTATTCGGGTTAGATCTATCTATGCCTGGATTTTGATAGGAGTTTCAGTCCCCACCAATGATTATATAGTTATCTCTGAATTGTGTTAGAATAGTATATAGGACATGAAGAAATGTTGTTGGTTATTACAAGGTGCATATATGTTGAGCACCAGTACAGGCTATGTGATGGCAGGGTTGCTATAGGTTATATAGCACCATCTTCCATTTTTATCAGCATCAGTTTTAATTATCTTATCTTAAATTCTTTTTTAATTATTATTGCTATCCCCACACTTTGATTTTTCCCCTGATGCTATAATTTGTCTTATCCATCTTTTATTCCCAACATTCATCCATTGTTCTGATGTTAAGTGAGATTCCTGAATTAAGATTATTTTGACTATAGTTTTAAAAGTAAGATGTAAAAATAGATTCCTTTTTTCCTTTGTCTGAGTCCTTTAACATTCTATCTCCCACATTTATCTTATTATCTGATTTAGTTTTATGTGTTGTTGGTGTAAAGTTTGTCGATTGCTATTAATGTAAGCTTTGATACAAGTTCTCTGTGAATGGTACCAAGCTATTTTCGCCCCATCTCAATGCCTACCCATCATCTCCCTGGACCAAGAATAATCAGGGGAAAATAGGGATTCTTTCTTATGAAACTGACATTTTTCATTTAGGGTTGCGAAAGTATTCCATTTGTGAAAAGTTTTAGCTTGGTCATTCCCCTTAGATATTATAACTACAACGTAGAGAAAGCCTAACATACATCTTCTCTAATCAGCACCACTTTAAACTATTTCCTAGCTCTTTCAAACAAAAAAGAAATTTAATTATGTTGTCCATAAAACATGGTTGTCTGCACATCTCAAACAAGAAAACCCATATGTTCATCTTATTTTCTGTTGTCTTGGAAGCTGACTTATGATACATAACACCATTATATTGCAGCTAACAATTTAACCCTATGAAAATTGTTAACAGTTTAATACAGTCATCTATATTGTACAACAGTAAAGTCGACTTCTAATAATCTCCTTCACGGTAGTTAACATTTCCATTCTTAGTCTTACATTATGATATATTTTAGTGTTGACACTTTCAGAAATACAATTCTTTTAAGATGAATCTTGTTCTATATAATGATTTCTCCAAAATATTGTTATCACATTTATATCTCTTGTAGTTTCAGTAGTTTGTCACTTTGTCACTAAATATACAGGTGATTATTGTCCAGTTACTAATATATGAGGTTTTAGCTAAGATAGAGTGTTAAATTATTCTTATCAGGCAAGCTTTTCAAGTTGAGTTTGTCTTACATATCATGTCATCAAGCATGCTTAATTTTATATGTATTTGACTTATGCACAGTGCTTTGCATGTTTTTATGTATCATTTGTAATATTAGCCAAGGATATTTTTTACTTTTATAGTCAGCATTTTCGACAGCATATTACTGACTTGTCTTTAGAAGCCTCTTACATTGGCGTTACCAATATGCACTGTTAATAGTTTTTTTTTTTTTTTCTTGTAATTTTATTACACAGTACCTTTGATTTAGATCCAGAAGCACTGGATTTAGTGTTTGTACATTTAAAATTATTTTTCTTTGTGATTTCTTGTTTACAAAGCCTTCCATGGCTTATGTTCCTTATCCATTGCTTCCTATTGCCATGTCTTGCTTTCCGATTATTTTGTGGATGATACCAACTTCATAGAGGGAAGTATTACAGGTATAAGATCCTGGGAAGTGGTTCTCTTTTAAATGACATGGCTAGCAAAAGGTTAATAAGTTGTTCATTCCTTTTTTTTTGTTGTTTGTTCCCTCTCTCCTCATGGTTGCTTGCGACAAGTTGCAGGCCAAGAAAGCAAGAATAAGTTCAACATTGAAGTCTCCTGTCTAGGATGATTTTATATCAGTTGGCCATTCATCTGAGGGTTATTTTATTTCCTCATTTCGATTCTAGTGTATGTATTTTCTTGAAGACGGCTAGGAAGGTTCCTTTTGCTTCTTTTTGGTTAGTGATTATGTATTTTACATTTTTGAAGTAGAATATCAGTGAGTTTGGGTATTTCATTTGAATTTTTTTTTCTATCAGGAGCTTACTAATGGTGAAAGTTGCTGCCTTCCTTGCCTTATCTGAATGGGCAAATCTTGTGCAAAGAAGATCCGATTGTTGTTCCAGGTAAGGAAGCCTTTTTTTATTTTTTTTTGTTTGCAGCAAATAGAATTCTTGAGACATCCTGATAGTTTAAAAGATTGATGTAGACTGGTCTGGGTTTGCTTGATGTTTGCACTTCTCTTAGGGCATGGTGGGCTCTTTCTATTATTATTTGCTGTGGTTCGTCAGATTCCTCTAGTAGTACTTTTAGTATTTGTTTGGTGGTTACAATTAAGTTGTCGTGTGTAATAGATTCAGGGATTCCTCTCACGATTATGTTATTTCTTTGTGAGCACACATCAAGGTCTATTATTTTAGATTACATGATTTGTAAGTCTTTAAAGTTAGTCAGTTTTTTTGTTGTATAGTGTCCATTTTTATTTCATTTTCCAATAATTTTCAATTCTGGTCAGGATTTGATTGAAGGACTCTCCAAATGTTTTGAATTGTAGAGCGAGGTCTTTAATTGCCTGTTGTATAGGTAGTAAAGCAGATTTAATGTCATCTAGGTTAGCTGGCTGGTCTGTTTTATGTTTAGAAGGAGTTTTTGTATTTTCCAGTTGGTTTGCCATCCTCTGTCTTTTGGATGTTATGTCTTTTTCAGGTGAAGCTAATACTGAATATTTAGTCTTTGTAGTAGAAGTTTCCATATTGTTTACTTCCTTCAACATTTTGCAGTTTGTTTGATTTTCAGATTTTGAGGTTTCCTGCAGGGCCTCTACACCACATGGCATCAGCTCTATTTTTGATCTTGTATAATCCTGTTTGTCTTTATGTTTTCCACTTCTATATTGTGGTTCTTTTGTTATTGCTGTGTATCCTAAATAGTTTTTTTGCATTATTTTTAATAATTTTGTCCTTCTGTGCCCTCTGGATTGTGGTTTTATTCTGGGTATTTTGAGAGAGCCAGAGTATAGCAGTGCCTACAGAAATGTAGCCATCTTGTTCTTCGCTATTGTTTAATGTTTTTATTACACTACAGTCGGCATTATTCATTTATTGCACTACAGCTCTAAGTCCACATTTATTGCAATACAAACTTTAATGTACATGCAGATAATGCTTTACTCTTTCTTGCTTTTTTCACTGCAATTAGCATAATACATCCATGCTCACCAGACTCCCAGAACAACCTGACCAAGCACCAGGCATGCACCTCCAGGTTGTGAGCCCTCTCCTCTGCAACTGTTGAGAGAGAAGAACACCATTATGTATACCAGTTTAGCAGATATTCAGATTAATTATTGGTGGTACAGAGGTAAAAGTACTTGCATACATGTGGGACATTCCCTACCCAAACTTCTTGGACCCAGGTGTCCAAGAGATCCCCCTTACTTCTCTTCACGTCATCATAGTACTGATGATACTGCTCACCTGTGTGGGGGATACCAGTTGCACTGGTGAGGTCCCTTGCCAGCTAGTTCCATGCTTCTGCTTTGCAATTTTACTCCTGGTAAACTCCCTACAGAAGCCGGCCTTCATGGTTTTTACAAGGAGTCCGATCATGACCCTGGACTCCAGGATGCCCCAACTCTGTGCCTGAAAGCATGAACCTATACCAACACCTGCCATAATATCCGTCAGAGACAGAACTCCAACAGATTATGCTGTATTCCCCCCTATTGGACTTAATATAACCTGTTTTCCCACCCTTACACACTACTGGACAACATTTAAAAAATGCTGCATGTCACTTAGCAGTGCACAAACCAGCGCAGTTGAGCTGAGCAGTGTAAAAACCTGAAGACCCTTATGCTTAGCAGTGTGCAAACCAGCTATGCAGTCCCAAGCAGTGCATAAACATTTTCAGACATTATTGTGTTTATGCAGAGCTTAGCAGAGCTTAGTGGAGTGCAGCAGGCCAGAATTTAAATATGAATGGTATAATTTGTATTTCAAAAATAAATGCTTATTTTCCCTTCCATGTATTTAAACCCTGCATCGACTTGCTTAAACATGACCTTTAAATAAATAATTAATTGCATCTGGTTTCTATTTTTTTGATATCTAGCAATTGCCTTGATGCCACTTAACATTGCTGCACTGTGCAAACATCCTTTTAAAAAAAAAAAGAAAAGAAAAAAAAACAAACAAACAATAAAATAAACTATTGACATTATACAATTGGACAGTGCAGGGAGTGTCTCACTCATCTGCGGACTCAATTTGCACTACACTCCTTACACTGATTCAATAACTATGTTCCATGGTTCTCCTTCAGTAAAGCGCCATGATTAATATGCATGGCATGCTGCCAAGGGGGAACCCTGTACACAGACATGGTAACATTCCATGTAGGCTCCACACTGTGCCTACACAGAGTTTATTAAATCCTGGGGTGATAGTAAATAATCTACATGTGTGGTGTCAGGTCTGAGTACAGTGACTACAGTTCTCCTATAGCTGATGTATCACGTACATACCACTCAAGCTGTTAGCATGGGTCAGTATGGGCCAAGCAATAATAAATGCAGGCACACTACTACACAGAACAGTTTCACGTAATCTAGACTTATATAACTACCAAAGTGTTCTGTAAGCAGAGTTGGTAATACATTGCATTGTAGTTAATCATTTTTCTGGTAAACCTGTGACAGACGGATTAGGCAGTTTTGTTTACATTTCATGAAATCATGACACTTGAGAGGCATGTTTGTGTACAGTACATAATCTAGACATCCATCATGCCTTAGTTGGCAGGCATGGGAATAGAACCTAATAGCTGTGACTGCAAGGGACATCTTCAAAAAAATGTAACTATTGGTATTGCTAATAACTGTCTGTGAAATGTTAGCACAATCATATCTGCTCATAACATGGGCTACCTCAACTATATACCATTTGCTACTGGAGTGGGAGAAAAAGGGAGCATTATATGACTGAATTTGTTTTGCATTCTAGAACTATTACAGTGCTGTATTTGACTGCAGTGACAGTAGAACACACATGCATGGCATACAACAATATTGCATTTATTGAAACAAATCTCTTTGGGAATCAACTACGCTGCTTAAAACTTTATTGGTATTACTGATACGTATCTGTGAAATATAACCACAATCATATCTGTTCATAACATGGGCTACCTCACCCATATACCTTTTGTTCCTGGAGTGGGAGAAAAAGACAGTATTATGTGAATGAATTCATTTTGCATTCCAGAACTATTACAGTGGTATACTTGACTTCAATCACAGTAGAACACTCATGCACGAAATATGGCCATAATGCATTTATTAAAACAGATATCTGTAGGAAATAACAGTGCTGCTTAACACTTTATTGGTATTGCTGATACATGTCTGTGAAGTTCACATAATATGTGCCCATAGAATGGGCTACCTAGCCATATACCTTTATTACCTGAAGTAGGAGGAACAGAGAGCATTATGTGACTGATATTGGCCTGGAGACAGCCTTAGACCATACCATGAGTTAAACAATACAGCTTGCAGGCCATTACTTTTGCATTCTACAGCTGTTACAGTTTTACACTTGACTGCAGCAACCTTACCATAATCAAGTAATACATACAGCTCTACTGCATTGGTTATGACAACACAATCCTGCTGAACTTATTGTTTGCTTATTGTTATTGTTTATTGTTATTGCAATACAGTTGTCATTGTCCATTTGTTGCACTACAGCTCTACTTACCTATTTATTGCACTACAATTTTATGGTATATATTTTATTGCAGTAAATACTTTACTCTTTCTTGCTTATTGCACTATAGTTAGCATAATAAATCCCTATATACCACACTCACAGTGCAGTCTGGCCAGGCACCCAGCATGAGACACAACAATGTGAGCCCTCTCAGCTGCAGCTGTTGGGAGAGAAGGACACCATTATGCATACCAGTTTTTCAGACATTCAGCTTGCATATTGGTAAAACAGATGAAAACATACTTCCATATCTGTGGGGCATTCCTAGCTCTAGCTTCTTGGACCCAAGTGTCCAAAGTTCTCTTCTTTGTCCATTTCAGGTCATCATAATGGAGACAATACTGCTGACCTATGCAGGGGATACCAGTAACACCTGTGAGTTCCCTGGCCAACTAGTCCCAGGCCTCTGCCTTGCACTTAGAGCCTTGGAAACTGCCCTGCAGCATCCTGAGTTCATGATTCTTTTTACCAGGAGCCCAACAAAGCCTCTGGACTCCTGAACACCCCATCTCTGCACCCATAACTATACACCTTCACCAGCACTGCCTGCCATATCATCAGTTGATCAGACTACAAAGACTGTTGCAGAATTCCTGCCTATTACACATAATATAGGCTGTTTTCCCACCCTTACACATCACTGAGCAAAATTCAAAATAGTGCTGTGTTGCTTAGCAATGCACAAGCAAGTTAAGTGCAGCTAAGCAGTACAAAAACTCATACAACCAGTGGTTTTGCTCAGCTTAGCACCATGCAAACAAATGTAGCCATTAGCATTTTTAAGCAGTGGTCAGCCCAATGCAGCAGAGCCATATTTCACAAATTTGTTTTTAAAATTAAATATATATAATAAATGAAATTATAGATATCTTATCACTAATACGGACTCGAACCCAGGACCTACTAAACATTAGACTGCATCTCTGCCCATTTAGCTATTTGGATATCATGAATGCTAGTATACCCTCACATATACTACTGGGCTACTTGTTAGCATTGCTAAGCACCATGGTGTGCCATGCAAATGTTCTTAAATAAACCCAGACATAAATAATTAATTACATCCAGTTTCTATTTTTAGATGTCTAGCACTGTTGGCTATGTATGTATGAGTGCTGCTCGGCTCTGGGGCACTCTGCACCATGCCGCACAAACAGCAATTAAAAAAAACAGAAACGCCCTCAAAATTATTTAAAATTGCAAAAATTTTAGATGTCTGGCAGGTGTCAGCTGTCTATATGAGAGCATAGCTTGGCATTGCAATCTGCGCCACACAAACATGTAAAAAACAGAAAAAAAAGAATTAAAATAAAATATTACATTTGACCCAATTTGCAGTATTTCAACAGTAGTGGGGAGCAGTACACGCCACCCACAACCACAGGTAGCCTCTACAGTTCTGTCTATACTGATTCAATAACCCTGTTCCTATGCTCTTCCTTAGCAGTGCACCATCATTAATATGCATGGTGTGCTGCCAAGGGAAGGCCATGGCCATGTACATGGATACATTTGGTGTAGGATCTACATGGAGCCTACACAGAGTTTATTAAATCCTGGGGCATATTTTGATTTCAGGAATGTGGTAGAGGCTAAAGAAAGATGAATGTGTTGACAAACTGGTTTCTTTACTATTGTGAATGTATTCATGATGGCTCAAACATTACTTCAGCACATCACTTGGCAGGACTCTGCATGTAAATATAATTATGGTGTTTGTGTCACTTTTTTTTCTGAGGATGGCAGGCATGTTTTCACTGTTGTGTTGTTTGACTGATGATTATATCAAACATTTTTTTATGTATGACTGTTGCATTTTATATGCAGTAATGATACAGAACAAGAGATCAAGACAAAGAAAGGACAGCTTAAATCATTTTACAGGGAGAGTAATAGAAACAGCTAAGCTAACAGCAAGATCGTTGATTGCAAAGTAGATATAACAGGCGCAATTCCACTTTTTACAACAAATCAGTATGGAAATGTGACTATGAATCTTAAATAGATGCAAATTGCTTCATTGGCATATGTAGGATTCCATCATTTGCCATTTATATCTCCTTATAAGTTCTTTTGCTTATACTTACTCATGGCCAAAATGTGTTAATTTAAGCAGCCTCTATGACACACTGCTTAGCAGATTCTCAAGCAGTGCAGATGGCCATAACTCATCTGAGCAATGATAATGAGCACCACACAGTGTTTCAAATAAGGGAGTCTATTTTTGTCATTGAGTAGTCATGACTTGATGGTGTGACTAATAATGACATGGGAATGCAAAAATGAATACCCCATAACAATTTGTTTATGTCACTCATTGTTTTGGCCTTTAATACTGAGTCCATCATCTCTTCTGAACAGTGGAACAGAGTTGATGATGAGCCACATTTAAAATGGCTGCTTAATTGTTTTGTGTTAAAATTAGGTTTGCCTCATTTGATTACTATTTTGCAACCATTAACCCAATCTTGGTATGCTTACAACAATGCCTGACCAGCAGCAGAAGAAGAAGAAATTATAATCACATAATATATCTTTATGATGATGTAATATACTACCTCAAGTGCCTTGAAACTGGACTATATGCCCCGATTTGTCATATGCTGACTTTAATGTTAAAAATGCAAGCTGAAACAATACCTGGTGACTTAAAATTTTGGTTGGAACTACCCCAAGAGGCAATGATTAAGCATGTTTACATGGAGACCCATATTGGGGAAACATGTTAGGGTTTGTTAGTCATTTCAGCTATAAGAATACATTAAAAATCTCTAAATAGCTCAGAGGCTTGAAACAGTTATTGGCTACCTGCATGCATACATCCAAGGGGGAAAGGTCTTCATTAATATGACGAATATGATATGGCTTCTCATTGTTTTTCTCTTTGCATTTCTGAGTTGATCTATAGAATACTAAACCAGTCTGTACTTTTACAAATCTGTATTCCACAACTATAAACTACTGGCTTTCTGTACACTTGAGAAGAAAGTTTTAGGTACATTGCTCAATCATCCAAATAAGTGCATCCTTTACATAGCTACTCTACCCTATGATTCACCCTTATTCCTGTAGAAAAAGCTGTATTAGTGTATGACTACAAATACATACAGCCATAGACAGCTAAGGCCATAATGTTGGTCAATTGAAAGTTTTACTGATAACCACTTTTAGATGAAAAAGCTTTGATTATGTCACTATGTAGTTCTTCAGAGATAAGTATACAAGAAACTGGTCATAAGATAAAGAAGCTTCATTCATTAGAAGACAATTTTAAATTGTGCCAAATGTTTGTTTTTATTAGAAAAGAAATAAAGGAATTACAATCAAAGCTTCAAGCAATGAAAAATTTACAAAACAAGTGATATATTTTTAAATTTACTGAGCTTTTTATATTAACACTGTAAATAAGTTAAGAGAGTAATAAAATATAGGGAAATAAGGAATATCACCCATAAAAGTTGTAGTTTATATGACTAAATTGTCTTGGTTATAAATTAGAAAGATATTGAAGCCTTTTGATAACTTTTCTGTGGGTTCCAATGATAATGATTTTGATTGTATTTACTGTTGAATAGGAATGTTTTGGAGGTGTTACATTTGTTAAAATATAGGAGATCAGTTTGACACTGATCCTGAATGACTTGATGCCTAAAGCTGGATCTATAAGGACCATATCATGTGCATAAAGTAAATGTAATAGTTGCTGGTGTGGTAAGTCAAATGCTTGTTTTTTCACAAAATTTTAAAAGCAGAGGGGGGAGCAAGAATTTATTTATTTATTTATTTATTTATTGCAGTTGGTTTACCAGGATAGTCCATTGGGCCATAAAGAACCCGTTTTCAATGGAGTCCTGGGGAGAAAAGCTCCAAAACAAAATATACATTCAACATTTGACAGTGACAATCTAAGTACAGAGAGTTATTAATACTATGTAGGCAGAATAAAAATAAAACTAGTCACATATAGAATACAGTCATAACAGTTAATACATTAAGAAGAAACCTACTGGTAATATAATAAATGTAAACATTAATACAGATTAGCTAACAAACATAGTAGCTACGTAAAATAGGATATGGTATTGAAGGAGATTAAGTAGAGTTAGTTATGTGGGGTGGCAGCAAGAGCATTCCCACTGTGATGCTAGATGTAAGAAAAGAGACTTTTTGAAGGTAGAGTGGTTAGAGGTGGTGCGGATGAGTGGAGGTAGGGAGTTCCAGAGGCGAGCGAGGCTGAAGGAAAGAAGGTTTTTGCCTGGGGGATGAGTAGGATTGCGCACTTCTAGTAGATTTTGATTATTTGACCTTAGAACTCTGTTAGGTAGGTGCTTTTTAAAGGCAGAGGAAAGGGAGGGACAGAGGGAGGGGTTGAGAATAAGCTTATGGGCTAGAGTTAGTTGAGTGTAAGTTAGTTGATTGGTAAGTTCTAGCCATTTTAGTTTATGGAGGGCGAAACAGTGGTGAGTGGAGGACTTTTGGCTGGTGGCGAATTTTGCAATTTTGTTATAGCAGGAGGTAAGCTGTTTTTTTAATAAGGACTGACGATTAGTTAGTAGTGGGGCGCCATAGAGAAGGGATGGGATAAGGAAGGAAGTAGAGAGAGTGATTTTAGTGGCAGATGTGAGGAAGGCATTCTGTCTATAAAGCATGCCAAGTTTTTGATGAGTTTTTTTGATGTTTATTTGCAGGTGGGAGTTAAATTTAAGTAGGTTGTCGATTTGGACCCCAAGTAGTTTGGTCTCTAATACTATTTCAAGAGGTAAGTTGTGTAGACTAGTAATTAAGAATGTACTCATGTTGGGAGGGATGACTTTAGAAGTAGTAAATAACATAAGTTTGGTCTTGGTAGCATTGAGAGCTAGATGATTACTTAGCATCCATTGCTCTGTGGAAGAGAAAGCATCTTGAGTAAGTTTTTGTAGTGTAGTGATAGAAGAGGAAGAACAAATGATGGTTGAATCATCTACATATTGGATGATGCTAGAGAATGGAATTGATTTGTGGAAGTCGTTTATAAAAATATTGAAAAGAAGAGGACCCAGTATGGAGCCTTGTGGAACTCCTGTAGGGGTACTAAAGAAAGAGGACGTAGCTTTTTTCCATTTTACAGCTTGATTTCTGTTAGATAGGTAACTAGAGAACCAGTTCAAAGAGGAGGAAGATAGGTGAAGTTTGGAGAGTTTAGTTAAGAGCAGGCTATGAGAGATAGTATCGAAGGCTTTGGAGAGGTCAAGAAGCAAGGTAGAAATAATTTGTCCAAAGTCACGGGCTTTATTTACAATTTCAAGGAAGGAGAGGAGGGCAGTCATGGTGCTATGATTAGGTCTGAAACCGTGCTGTGTGGGACTAATAAGATGGTTGTCTAGGAGGTGAGGAAGGAGTTGAAGTTGGACACATTTTTCTAGGAGTTTAGAAATGGGGGACAGGATGGCTATGGGACGGAAATTAGTAATGTTATTATTGTTACCACCTTTGTGTAGAGGTATAATGAAGGCTTGTTTCCAGATTTGGGGAACTGTGTATTCTTGTAGGGAGTGGTTAATTAAGATGCTAATGGGGTAGGCAAGAGTTTCAGCAGCTATACTGAGAAAGTAAGAAGGGATATTGTCAGGAGCATTGGTACATGGTTTCAATTTCTGAAGGAGTTTCTTAATAGTAGATGTAGGTATGGGATTTAATGTGAAGAGGGTGCAGTCAGGAGGGTTTTGGGGTGATGGTGATGAGGATAGAGTTTGTGTAGAAGAGGGAGTAGAGGCATTAGTCAGTGGGGAGTAGGGTATAGAAGTAGAGAGAGTGGGGGTGGATGAGGGGGTATTGGATAGTAGAGAGGTGTTGGAGAATGAGGAGGTCAATTTGGAGATGGAGTCAATAAAAAAAGAATTAAATTGGGTGGCTAAATCATGTTCTGGAGCATTTGGGTCTGGGGTAGGAGTATCTGGTTTGCTGGGGTGGAGGAGAGTAGAGATCCCTTTCCAGAATTTTTGAGGGTTGTTTATTTTTTGAATATTGAAGAATTGAACCATGTTAAACATCTGTTTGTATAGTGGCTTCTGAATGTGATGGAGAAGCTGATATTTACTCATAGTGATCACTTTTGACCTTTGAGTTAACACCTATTTCAGTCAGGTGGGATCACAGAATGGAGTGGGACATCATTTCAACACTCTAGCTGAGATCAGTGAGGAGGACACCTGCAAGGCTGCCTCTATATATGTGTATACTAGCAGGAATGTCATCTGTCAAGGTCCAGGGTGCAGTCATGACACTCGTCTCTGACCACAATCCAGGCTGTGTTTGGGAAAGTAGGTATAATTGCTGCAGGTAGATGATGACTTGATTACATATTTGTATCTCAAGGGCTTTACCTAGAGCTGGCAGTATAAAGATTGGTCAGCTGTAACTAGCTGATGTAAGATTTGCTTTTTTGAGAAATTATCTGACTAGTACAGATTCACAGTATTCATGCATAATCTTAGAAGTGAGGCAAAGAGTATAAATGTGGAGCAGAGACGTGATGTACAGAAACCATAGGTAGAGATCATCACAGCCTGCTGGGGAATCAAGCAGGTTTTATTCTAACAGTGGTATTATCTGTTTAGCTGTAATCTTAGGAGAGTAGAAAGGTGGCAGGTATTCTGTGGTAATACAAGTGGGGGAGGTGGCATGAAGGGATGGATGAGGGACTAGACGATTAGTGAAACCTTTAAGGAAGTTAATATGGTGTGAGGATGTCATTTTCATGCTGAATAATGCCTAACGAGATATCTTTTGGGTTGCCTTGCCTTACTACAAGGTTGTTAACCTCCTGTCAGAATTGTTTTAGTGAATGTAAAAGCAAAGCCTGTTAGAGCTAAGGGATTTGGCTTAGTGTCTTTGGATTGCGAGTTTGTTGATGTTATGGGAAGCGGTGAAGTGATCTTTAATTTTTTACACTAGATTCATTTTTCCAGTTATGCCTTGCTATATAACTTCATGAGGGTTTTAGCTTTTTAGTGATATATTTTATTTTATTTTAAGTCTGGTAACTAAGGGGAAAGATGATCTGAAAGTCTGTTTTTTTATTTTCTGTATAGATTACTGTATTTAGTTCTGATGAAGTCTGGTTATAAATGAAAGTACTTAACTGTATTTTATTTTTGGTGACAATACCTACATTAAACTTTTTGATGGATACATCCTGGTCAAGTATTGTGGTTGGATATAATGAATATCAACTAAAGCAAAGTCTATTATTAAATAGGCAGAGGATATTTCTGTCTACTGAGGACTTCATAAATCAATAATATTGCTTCCCTTCTTAGCAGTTTTAACTACAATGTTTATTTTTATCTGTTGTAAAGCTTACTATACATGTTTAGTCATATTAAACTGGTAGGCTTTCTTTTGACAAATAAAATCAACAAATAACCACTGTAAAATGATGCATACAAGTCTGATGAAAGACATGAATATCAAAACTAATGGCTGGAATGAAATTACTTTCTATGTTCAAGTTTGAACAAAATAAGACTGCGATTGCAACTAAATGTAACCATATAAAACACATTGCCAGCTCAAATAAATAAGTTATTGGTCAAACTACCTAAGAAACTGACATCAGAATTGCAAAAAAAGGAGAGAAAGAAAAAAGAAATGCAAAAAGATTTAAAAATGTTCAGCAGGTTAAGGTTATAATTGGAATGAAGAGAAATAATGTTGTCATGAGTATTCTTGCTTTGAACATTAATGAAAAGCTTGTGTGTGTGTTGCTGGGAAGAAAAGTCTGTGCTTCTAGTTATCTTGATAAATATATGTATACTAATTTAAAATTCTGATTATTGTTCATTAAAAAAATAATTTTCTTGTCAGTTTGGGTTTGAATGTGTGGGAGTATGTATATGCTAGTATGTTTAAGTTTTCTTCTTCTTCTTTTATGTACCTACATTCCATTAACTGCTGCCCAGCACTCTAATTGTTATGGAAAAGATCTAAATGTAAATATTAGTTTTGCTATAATCTGCAGGATTTTAATCATGTCATTTGTTTAATTTTTGCTAAATATAATTACCTTTATTATTTCTCAGAAGACAGTGATATATATTATCACATGCAATTATGTAAGCTGTAGTGTTCTTCTCTATAACTTGCAAATAATCCTGATATTTTTATCAAGTATTTCATAATGATTATTGGACTGTGTTAGTATTCGATACAACAAAAGGGCATATGCAACTTTAAATATTGTGGGAATATGCAGTTTAAGTATGTCCCAAAGTTTAAGCACCACTGCCCCATGTTTGCAGGATGTGGCTATTAAAGAAAGGAAAAGAATGTCAGGTTGCATGACCAGATTAAAGCAGGAGGTGATGATTGTAAAACGAGAATACATTCCAGAGGCCAGGTAATTCTATAACATGTTTAAGAAATGTAAAGTATGAAGACATATATTATTCTTTAAGCTTCCGTGTATTGTAACTATAATGCTTCTATATTGTCATCAGTTTTAATTATTTTGAAAATATTTTAGCTGGATAAAAATTGAGACTATGACCTCATAAGTCTATACCTGACATTATTTTTTCTAAAAGATGATATTATTGGTTTAAGGTAAAACTGTAAAAAATACTAATTAAATACTGGCAATAAGTCTATAGATATTCCTCACCTGCTATAATTGAGGCCATTTTAGTCATGACATATTTAGATAATGCTGATGGCATCAATAAGTACCTCATGAATAGCACCTCCTTCAATTGTATTCAAAGTATTTCATTGTTTTTAGAATTCTTCTCCCCAGGACTCCACAACAAATAGGTTCGGCCTAGTATAGTCATCCCATTTATCAAAATAAAAATATAAATAAACTGCATTCTTTCTGAGCCATTGCTATATCTAGACACACACATGCATGCGTGCGCACACACACACACACACACACACACACACACACACACACACACACACTTTTTTGTTGTCTCACAATGATTCAATATGTGAGAGATTTAAGTATTTATCTAACTTGAAGGTTATCTTCTTACTTCAGAACTCATTGAGTAAGAACAGCACTCACACACACACACACACACACACACACACACACACACACACACACACACACACACACACACACACACACACACACACACACACACGCGCACACTGATTGACAGACAGACAAAAAGAGAGAGAGAACAGAAACACAGCAGATCTCATTTATTTTTTGTATAAAACATGCTTCATTTCTTGTCATTGCTCTTGATGTAGTATACTAGTCGAGACATTTGACTTTTTCCTCATTGTACAGTTTTAACATGGCGTTTTACCTGACTTTTCTCTGCTAAAAATACGTTTTGTTTCACTAACATGCAACATATTTGCTAATCCACTTCTATATTCTTACTGTATGTCTTTATAAGTATTCTAGCATTTCCATATTATAATGACTATTACTTTGTCGTATTTCACACTTTTAAACTTCCATTGTTATTGTTGTTCACACAGCAGCAATTATTTCATAACCTTGTGTTAAAAATTAATCATGTGTCATAGTAATGTACTATTTACATATGGTAACTGTATTAAACTGTACATTTTTTTATTCAAAATCATTTGAAAATGCCAAATCAAAGAGAAAAGGAACACTCTCTATGCATACATAAATAGATCTCTCCATGTTCATTTATATTATTTTTTACATCATGAGATCATTCCATTTGGCCTCACCTTTGCAAAAACTGGATATAATTTGCTTTAATTACATAATGATACAATCTTTAATGATGCAGTTAGGTTAAGTACTGCCTCTTTGAATTTTACATAATAGTAGCAGTCCTGTTATTATGCCTTTTACATCACTAAAATATCTTTATTATGGAGTACATCACACCCTAAACATAATTATGTTATTAAGAGCTTCTTTGAGAAGAAGACAAAAAGCTGCATGCTTTCTATATATGTATGAGGTTTCTTCTTTATTAAGGGCCTATATGTCAACATGTCTACATATTTCAGTGCAGGTACAAGTGCTACTGCTTGGATATCTTGTAGGTTCATAGATTCATAGGTAAGTGCTAGGCTGCTGTGTTTGCAGGCCATTTTATCCCTAGCTGATGTCCCTTTTTGTTCTAGAAATAGCCTATCCCCATTTGGTTATAGATTTGCCTTACCCATCCCATGGCTGATAATTATATACTACTCCTAATGAGAATAACTGGGCTCATACTACAAATAATTTCAGGGGACCTATGCAAGGGATAAAGCATTTGGAAATCCCTATTTCCATTAGTAGTATAGGGGGTGGGGTGGTCCTGTGGTGAATATTCTGTTTCCCATCCCTAGGTTTCATTTGGACTTGAATATGGACAGGGATGGACTTTTTTTTTAATGTGGATGTGGAGTCTGCTCCCAAGCAGCAGTATCCTCTGTGAGATATACCTGTCCCTTCAAATCCTTCTGTTGATATTGCAGAAAAGGTTTATATCCATAGAATTAGTATTTCTGATGGCATGTGACTTGCTGATGTACAGTAAATCCATCATTAGTTAGTTGGAGAATGTCTTGTCTGCCAGACACGTCACCTCTTAACGGTTTGTAGGATACTTAATCTTACTTAAGGCGGTCTCCTTACTTACTGTCAAATATATCAAAACACTGTCTCCTATCAAAAACCCAACACCTTATAGTGCAAAACTTGGCGCTTTGAAAACTTAATTTTGAATCAACCACAGAAAGTGCACATTGCAAAAGCCACAGTTACACCTTTCAGCCACTTTTGCAGATGTTGTTTTATTAGTTTCTTTATGTAATAACACTGTGGTCTATAGCAGTGCATTCAAATGTAACAGTGTAATTATGTCACACAGTTATGTTACACTGAGCATAACTGATAGTTAATTAGCTATTACAGCAAATATTTTTTGTAATTTACCCATTAATCCCAGTATACTAAAGCTCTTTCTCACCTTTATTTATGACACATTTTGTTGCAACATGATTGTTTTAAAAGGAATGAAGTAGACATATAATGGCAATAATAATTTATTGAAAGAAGAGAATGACTGAAATAAATAATTAGTCAATTATTTGAAATAATTAATTGGAATGTCAAACTTGCATTTTTGGTTACAAATCTCTGCATTTGTTTAGCACCAGCAATATATTTTGTAACACTGTCACAAAGGAGATACCAAGTACCCCTTGATCTCTCTCTCTCTCTCTATGTATATATATATATATATATATATATATATATATATATATATATATATATATATATATATATATATATATATATATATATATATATATCAATGCTGAATTTATATGACTATGGAAGAATTAGCATAATTCTTTAATGTTATCTGAATGGGTACAGTGCCAAGTGTTATGTTTTAAGTGATTCTCTTGTTTCTAACTGGGATATATATCTATATCTGTCTATCTCTCCATCCATCCATCCATATGCATATTTCTCTATCTTTGTGTTTACTTATGTGTGCAGTTATGTCATTACGCCCGCCAGTTGACATGCAGTTCTTAATTCCGCTCATTATATTTCTCATCCGTCTCATCATCACTTAATTATATCATTACTATGTAGGATCTTGAGACAGGTTAATGACGATCCTTACTGAAGCATCACTGCTGAACATAGTGGTATGAATCTTCTTTCATCTTTATAGTAATTATATGACAGCTGATAAGAAATGAATTCTTAATTTTAAATATTCTCATTTTTACACAATTCAGACCTCTAACATTTTAGGAAAAGCTGATTATATCAAGCCTACCTTGAATAAAAATAATTTGGACCACATTACTATATCTGCATCATTTACTCCACTTCTCTAATACTTGTAGTAGTTGTCCCTCGGATAAAATAGGATTTATATTGAAGAAAAAAGCCTTTTTCAAGTACTTGTATATCTGAAAAATAAATATGTAAAATTATGTAAAGAAAATATGTCAAACATTGCAAAGAAAAAAAGAACTAAGAAATTCATAATATAACACTTTTTCATGGTTTGTAAACAAGAACTACCAGGCAGTTTATAACTTTACTGTACAAATTCTTCTTTTGGTAGCATTAAAACCTGCTTGAGATTTTTTTCCAAAAAAGCTTCTGATGATGAAAGAAGCCTATTTTGTAACACATGTTTTTATGTGAAATATTATTTAAACCTCAAATATAACTATTGCATTTTGTGCATAAAATAATTTTAGGGACAGTACCATTTTATGTATTTATAAAGACGATGAAAATAATTCTGTATTTGGTTATATATTATGATATCCTTGTGCTTTAGCCATCTGATGGACAAACACACACATACACACACACACACACACACACATTCACTTATAATTTCTGATTAATAAAGCTTTCCTAAATTGCCATGTTAATATAGAACAGGTTAGATTTCATGGATTTAATAAAGTAGCCATTAAGTTTCCTTTTTAAAGTAATGTTTTTCCCTTCATTCCTGTAAATCACTAAGTTTATCCATCTTGGTATTTTTTAAACACCTTTATTGAATTATCACTTGTGACGTAGACAAATTTACATTTATATAAAAGTAATCAAACTGTATTAACAATTTCACATTTGGAAACATTATACTTCAGATATATTGCTATATATAACATAACCTAAGCAACATTACATAAATTATAAAGTTTCTGCCCCTTTTTTTAAACAGGAAGCATCTTTATTAAACCATTACTTACAACATAGGCAGCCACACATTTATATAAATGAAAGAAAAAAACAGTGACACAATCCAAGTTGCAAGCATTTTACATCACAAACCACACTGACACACTCCCAGTTACAAATATTATACATCACTTATAATCTACCGAATCATTTTCAGTCAAACATTTCATAGCTGATTTAAGTCATGCCTTCTTTTAGATCTCATTTCTTCCCTGTTTGTATTCTTCCCACAATTCCCATTTTCCTGTGTGATTTGTTCCTACCCTTTTCTAAAGATTGCAATTTCAGTTGTTTTATCTCTGTTACTATACTCACTACTTCTAGTATAGTTGTTAAGATTCTGATTTCCATTTTCTAGTAATTGCTTTTTTGGCAGCCACCATAATTAGAAACAGCAAGGCCTTTTTCCATCTTGGTATTAAGACCTTTTCCCTGTATTTGCTATTCTGAGAGCACAATGAGCCTACTGGAATAGAATAAAGATGCTTTCCTCCAAAAAAAGGAAGTGAATTTGGTGGTCCTCTGGCATAAACAAATTATACAACAGAAGGAAGAAACTGTTGCAGAAAAGAGGAAAATCCCAGGATGCAAAATACTCCCTTACCAGTCTCAGTAAGAAGCTGAGATCCTTCTTAAAATCCTCCAAAGCTAGTTACAAAAATAAAATTGCCAAAGATTCCAAGGACAACCACAAGGTATTCTATAGTTATGTCAAGTATCTAAATGCCAGTGCTCAGGTCTGCTCTGAGCTACAACAGAATGGCATTATATATACTGATCCCAAGGATATTGCCAATATCCTGGCAGATCGATTAATTGCCAACTTCACCCCCCTCACCCCCTAAAAGGCCCATCTCAATACCAAAAGATTGCCAACTTCCGGTAATCACGACCACACAGGTAAAAAACACACTCTCCAAAGCTAAGAATACAGCATCTATGGGACCAGACGACATCCTGGGCTGTGTACTACATGAACTACAAAATGATCAGCTACAGACAAGTGAAGTACCTCAGGGTTCAGTCCTGGGACCACTCTTGTTTGGCATTTAGTTCTCTGAAGTACAGGCCAGCACTAATGGACTCTGGCTAACCACGTTCGCAGATGACTGCAAACTGGGAGCCATTATTGAATCCCCAAATTATGTGGATATTCTACAAACGTGCCTTACAAAAACAGATGCTTGTTGCCAGAGCCATAGGCTCAAGTGAAATGCATGGGGCCAATAGCCTAGTACCTACCTATGAACCTATATGATTGGATGGGAGATAGGAAGTTCACCCCAGGGATCACTTCTGTGGCTCTGCTCAACAGTGGCACAGGAAAATAATTTTCTTGGGTGGCAAAAGCCAGGGTACCTTTGGCTAGGCTTTTATAGACCCTAGGGCCAATAGCCTAGTACCTACCTATGAACATATGAACCAAGAAATGTATAGTTATCCCCTTTGGGAAAAAGCATGTACCCATGAATTACCACATAAGTGGCAATACACTAAACACCGGAAGTGTGATAAGGGACTTAGGGACACAGGTGGACAGTGGTCTCACCTTCAATAACCACATTGCCACAACAGTCAGGAAATCCTTCTATGTGGCACACCTCATCACTAAGGGCTTTTCATCCAGAAAAACGAGGCTATTGGCCCACTGTACTCATCCATCATTAGAACTGTTATAGAGTACAATGCCCCATTTGGTATGTACCTCACAAGACATCAGCAATAACTGGAAAGGCCACAAAAATACCTCACTAAAAGAATCACAGGCCTAAAGCAGATGCCCTATGCTGACCATCTAAAAAAACTACAGCTATAATCTGTCACATATCGTCTACTCAGAGGCAATCTCTGCTTAACATACAAGGCCATGTCAAACCCAGAGCTGTTGGACATGCTACACTTAAAGAAATCCCAATCCCTCAGAGCCACATGTTCCAGGGATCTAAACCTGGTCATCACAATGAATAAAACATGCTGGAGGGATAGGTTCCTGACCCAGAGACTCCCCATAGTCTGGAATAGACTGCCCATACATGTCAAGCTGAGTACTTCTTTGGCCCTTTTCAAAAGAAACTTTGATGATTAGATGGGAAATAGGAAATTCACCCCGGGGAGCATGTCAGCTAGACAGGGGACCAGGGAAATAAATATTCTGGGAAGAAATAGCCAGGGAATTGTTATGGCTAGGCTTGTATAGGCCCTAGGGCCGATAGCCTAGTACCAACCTATGAACCTATGTGAGAGCTGTATCTATACTATGAATTTGGAATCAATTCTCTCACATAGCAACAAACCAGATATCAAACATATTGTCAGCACACACACTTCATCTCTTGCACATAACAAGCTCACAACACATAAACCCACAAATGTGAAGCTAGTCGCTAGAAACCTAACTAAAGATCAGAGACCTTCCAACTTCAAACCTACTGCACAAATTGGAGACCCAACAGAATCCACTGCACATAATACACACAACAGTGTCTCAGCCAATAAACCCATCAGGCAAAAAAACTCATAACCTAAGGTTTTGCTCATAAGTGACTCCATAATGAGACACACAGATGTCCCCATCACCAAGCTGGACAAAGAGAAGGTCACAGTCAGCTGTCTGTCAGGTGGCTTTAATCCATCAGATCAAGCATGCACTCAAGTCTCTCAACAACAAGTACCGTTATGACTCTGGATGCTCCATGTTGCAGTGAATGACAGGAGATGTACCTCACTGTACTATATAAAGGTGCTTCCTCTTCCATAGTGTCCTTTTTAGGCAATGTCAGAACAACTAAATTCCCACCATAAAAGAATCCACTAGATACAAACTGAAGCTTATGCTGCTTAATGCAAGAAGTGCAAACCAAAAACTGTCCTCACTGGAAGAACTCCTTACCTTGGAAGAGGCCCATGTCTGTGCAGTTACACAGACATGGTTCAAGGCCGCAGAGAGCTGCCTGGCCATGCAAGGCTACAATGCCTTCCACATATTCAGACATATAAATGAGAGTGAAAGAAGTAAAGGCTGAAGTGCATACATCTTCATTAAAGACAAATACACAGCAAGACTGGTCAAAGAATTGTAGCGCTACACCAAGTCCAAGTAACTGTATGTAAAACTCCCTTCCATATCATTGTTAGCTATAGGTCCCCCATCATGAAACACAAGTGCCACTCTGTCTATTTGGACCTACTTGAGCCACTCACTATACAGCCAAAAACCTTGGTCATGTGTGATTTCAACTATCTTTCCATCGATTTGGAATCATTTATGTGCACAAGCACACTCACCCTAAGTCTCCAGGACTTTGTTAATACACATGCTGTGGAATCAGATAGTTTGCACTCCCACAAGGGGCTCAAATGTCCTAGACTTAGTACTCACCAACACAGGGGTTCTCTGCACTAACCCTTGTCTGTTGTCTTCCCGGTCAGGTCGGATCTGAATCCAGTCTCATTCAAATTCACGCATACCTGAAACCCCCACAAGAAAAGAAAGGATGAAACATTCATCCAAAGCAAACTATAGTCTTCTAACCAATGCCATAAATAGTTGCAACCCCCCGATACCACTGTCAACAATGACTGCTATAAAGAGATGTACACAAATGGCCCATGTAAACATCTATACAAATAAGAGAGTTGGCTGAATGTGAATGGATCAAAATAAGGTCCTCATAAAAAACAAGCCACCCTGCTGGGCATCGCGCATACATAGGTTATACAAGTGAAAATAATGTTTAAGAACAAGAGGGAACTAACTTAGCAGAGGAATTACACCCTCCACAGATAGCAGAAGCAAATTAGCTACCTTGCCAAGTCCTCTAAAGCCACATACAAACCTAAACTAGCATCCTAGCTAAAGATAATCAAATGGCATTCTTTAGCTATGTCAGAAATCTAAAACTGAAGGGCCAGGCTTGTGCCGAACTAGTAGTGGATGGTGCCACTGATGCTGACCCTGAGAACACTGCCAACCTGCTACCCCCTGTGTCCCCACCAGACATTCCCCAAATCATACCTGTCGCCAGTCCTCTACCTAGTATCTCCAAAGAGAAGTTCATACTTGCTCTCTCCATGGCCAAAATCACAGCCTCTATTGGCAAAGATAGCATCCCAGGATGACTACTAAATGGTCTGAAACAGGACCTAGCATAACCAGTTGGCACTCTCTTTAACCACACATTAAGTACTGGCTTTGTTCCAGCAGAACGAAAAAAGCAACAGCAATTCCATTGCACAAAAGGGGTCCATCAACTGGCCCTGGGACCTATAGACTCATACGCCTAACCATCTGTAATTGCCAGGCCATGGAGAGAATAATCATGGACCTTATCAACAAAGACATAGGTGACCTTCAAAGTGTTGTCTCAACACAACTTGGCTTCACTAAGGGTAGATCATGTTTAGTAAAACCTGGTGGATGACTTCAAGAATGTCAGCAAAGCCCTGGATGAAGAAGAAATACTACATACAATCTATCTCAACTTAGCCAAGGTTTTTGATACAATTCTTCCCTCAGGCATCATTGATAAACTCACACAGCTGGGAATCTCTGTATACAATAAAACATGAACAAATGCAAATAAAACTTAGCAAGGAATACTTCAGAAGACTTAAATTAATCCTGAAAACAGCATTGACATCTAGGAACAAAATCCAAGCTATAAACCGACTTGCTCGTCCTGTCCTAACTTACAGTTTTGGAGTGATTGACTGGCCCAAAATGTGTTGGATAGATTATATAAGAAAACAAGAAGGATGCTTCATGCTCACCAAATGATTTATAAAAATCAGTGCATACCAAGATTATATATTCCCCGTTCTGAATGAGGGATGGGATGGGCCTCCTTGAAATTAATTACATGTATAGATCTGCAATCTTGGGACTCTACACATATCTGCTGATCTCACCAAACCCAATCATAGTGAAAGTTTTGAAATGTGAGGAGAATAAATCTAAGACGACTTCTCAGCTTAATCTAGCAGAAGCAAATCGGCATCAAGCAGGAATGGAAATCAAACCATAAGTAGATAAAAATCAGGCAGTAAATGAATGTGTCAAAAAACAAAAGAAAGACTATAAGGTGAAGGACCAGATGAGAAGGCAAGAAATGTGGAAAAAGCATAAATATAGTTGCAAGTATAGCAAACTTCTGGAAGAATCTCATGTTGATCAGGAACAAATGCAGGAATTGTTAAGGAGAGGCGAATTTAAACCAAGCGATGAAAGATTAATATTGGCAGTCCAGGATAGTGGGCTACATACACGCTGGTTTACAAAGTCCATTGAACATGTGGGAGAAAGAGACAAATGTAGGTTTTGTAAAACTGAATTGGAAACAGTCACACGCCTCATTGCTGGTTGTGACATACTAATGGCAGACGGACTGTATACTGAAAGGCATAATAGTATGGCAAGACTGTTGCACTGGGGATTGTGCAAACATTATGCTATTGAAGTGACTGAAAAACACTGGAAACATGAGCCACAAAGCATCATAGAAAAAGATGAAGTTTATATCACATGGGATCACCCATTACCAACAGTTGAAAAGATAGATGCTAGAAAACCAGATATAGTGGTCCAAGAGAAGAAGACAAAAGTAGCATTGATCATTGAAATTGCTACACCCAGTGACTACAGTATCTTGTATACAGAAAAACACAAAGACATAAAATATCAGGATCTGCAGGCAGAAATGAGAACAATGTGGAAAAAGATACCCAGACAGTTCCAATAGTAGTAGGAGCAATGGGTCCTATAAAAAAGAATCTACAATTGTATCTAGATATGTTACCAATTCATGTAACACTATATGAATTGCAGAGACAGTCATTACTGGGCACACTGCGGGTGCTGCATAGAGCACTTTTGTCTGACATCAAAGATTGAAACAATACATATTTCATGAACTTTAATCATACTTTGACTTAGGAATTGAGTCCATTCCCATCATGGTATTCGAAATTCAAAAGATTTGGAGAAATTAAAGAAAACTGGGAATTAACCCATACATCACTAGATGGGTAGCCAACTGGATCATTGACAGAACACATGCAGTCAAAGTTGAGGATTCCACCTCTAGAAGCAGACCAGTTACATTGGTGTACCACAATGATTTGTGCTGGACCCCCTACTGTTTGGAATACATTTCTTAGATGTCCAGGACAAAATAGATGGCCTGTGGCTTACTGTTTTCACAGATGATTGCAAACTGGGTGCAATCATTGAGTCCCCCAATGATACTGATACACTACAAAAAGGCCTTATACAGACAAATATTGGTGCCAAAGCCAGGGACTCAAAATAAATACTAAATAATGTGTTATCATCCCTTTTGTCAAAGGGGAAGTCCCTGTACATTACAATATTAAAAGAACCTCCCCTTAGCTGAAATCTTGTGGTGAGAAATTTGGGAAGACAGGTTGATAGCTCTCTTAACTGCGATCATGTTTCCAGAATGGTAAAGAAAGCTTTCTGTGTTGCACATCTCATATATAAGGGCATCACACCCAGAGCTAAGGATGTTAAAACTCCTGTGTATTCATCCCTCATCTGACCACAAACAGAGTACAACACTCCCTTCTGTATATACCTCCCAGACACTTACAGCAGCTGGAGAGACCTCAGAGGTTTTTCATCTAGGCAATTCAGGGCCTGCAACACATGACCTGCATGGACATACTAAGGCCCTGCTGCTACTGCACTCTATCTTATAGGCTGCTGTGAAACAACTTAGCAAACTGGATGGGAGACCATAAATTTACCCTGGGTGTGTCACCCATGTCTCTATTTTATAAGGGCAGTTGGTGATGATCATACACTTGAACTGCAAATATAGACCATACAAGTTGGCCAATAAGGGAACAATGGTATAACATGGCTAGGCTTATAAAGTCCCTAAGGCCAATAGCCTTGTAACCTCTTATGAACCTAAGGTGATGTCTGCCTGGGCTACAAGCCAGTGTCTGATCCTGCCCTGGTAGGATGGCTGTATATTGAATAATCTGATATAGCTGATTACATCAGCATTGTCTGTTCAGCATATGGTAATACATCAGCATTGTCTATTGAGCATATGGGGATAATAGTGTTCCACATGCTGGTGTAAAAGGATCTCTGTAATGTCAAGTAACAGCTCACATACCCACAGTTGACTGCAGTGAGAACAGAACCCCTACCTATCTAAGGTACACAGACTATAAAACACAGTAGTCTATGCAAGCACCATGGTACAAGTCTGACTTTTATATAGCTGCAGGTCAACTTACAGTGGATGACATCAGCAGAGCATGTTAGAAAAAAGAAGGTGGGAGGCCTGCCTGAAATGGATGTGTCAACAGGTGCAAGTATCAACATACTGTCAATTTATGGGATTGGGGTTGTAACTGCAGTATACACACTTGCTCTTCTGGCTGGAGACACACACACACCCAGTGCAATGAACAGAACCCCTATCTATCTAAGTATACAGACTATAGAACAATGCAGTCTATATAAGCACCTTGGCACAAGTCTGAATTTTCCGTGGCTGCAGGTCCACTTAATAGTGGATGACATCAGCAGTGCATATTGAAGAGAAGAAGGTGGGAGACCTGCTTGACATGGATGTGTATGTAGGCAGGTGCAAGTATCAAATTACTGTTAATTTATGAGACTGGGGCAGTAACTGCAGGATACACACTTGCTTTTCTGGCTGGACATATGCACATGTGCATAGTTGACTATAGTGAGATCAGAACCCTTACCTATGTAAGTATACAGACTACAGAACCCAGTAATTTACACAAGTGCCACAGAACAAGTTTGACTTTTACATGGCTGCAGGTTAAATTATGGTAGATGACATCAGCAGGCCATGTGGGGGACAAAAGTTTGGGATGCCTGCATAGGCACATTAGAGATTATACTAGGTATGTAGAAGCCTAGTGTATAAATACACAAATACCTTTACTGAGTATAGTGGGATGTTTGAGTTTAACAGAGCAAGGTTGTCAGCACTACCAACTGGCCCTGTCCATGAGGGAGTACACATTATATATTATATTTTGTAGTGTGGTTGATATATGTTGTCCCCAGTGTTGTACTGGTTGTGTGGGGGAGGGGACAACACATGTATGTATTGTGAATATATGATGTATACTTAGAATGTGCTTTGAATTTGTAATGCTTCTATGTAGTTTTATGTCTTATAAAGGAAATGGAAAAAAAACACAAATAAGAAAGCATCATACATATAGCTCCATAATTCAGTAAGCAGTGGATTTGCATGATGGTTAACAAAGTGTGCACGCATGTGAGTTATGCCTGTTTGCCTGTTGGTAAGCAGTGCACAAACATGAGCTGCATTGCTAATGCCAGCAAAAATAATACTGTATGGCATATAGTGTATTTGAACTCAGGACCATGTGTATGCTAGTCCTACACTTAAACCTGTTGCCACAAGAGTGTTGAGGAAACAGTTGTCTATGTTGCACTTCGTTCCTGTAAACTGCAAAGTTACAGCAGTAAAACAAAGGTTGCACACTCTGTGCTACAACCCAGTACCATCTATACTCCAGGGTGGATTTTTACAATGTCCAAGGGCATTAACTGAATGTAATCAGTTACTATTTTTGGCTGTTTGCTTCATAGGTAGTCCACCCCACTTTGAGCAAACACGATAAACACAGCCATTACCTGCTTATGCTATTTGTGCTATGTGGTGCATCATACGAAAAGGGCAATGAAAAATAAGTGGAATGAGAAAGAAAACCTTAGTAATGGATGCATATAAGTAAAGTAAGTGTCTGCTGTCACATTTTAAGGTACTTTCTGTACAAATCCACCACTATTTACATCATTATTGCACCAAGTTAAGATATACAAAAATATAATATTAATAGATAATAATAGATAATAGATAGATAATATTATTACTGAATACATTATAGGTTCAGAATGTACCTTGCAAATGCAGCAGTGGAGACAATTTTATTTTGGGCCTAGAAGTTTCTTGTGTCTACTCCAATGGTATGGAAGTATACAGGAAAAAACAGAATGTAGCCTACATGGATACTTTATAGCTTGTTGAATAGCTCCACTGTACTGAACTCACCTGGTTATGCTGTAATTTGCCACTATGAAAAACATCTGCTACTTTACTGAATATATGAATTTTGTTAGTGCCCATTAGTGCACAATGTGCACCTACAAGTTGCTGCACACACTGATGCTGAAATAAGGTGAACACAAGGGAACTTATTACTTTTGTCCATGCCTGTGATATCACACAAACATGCTCAAAAAGTAGAGGGAAGGTTGCAGACCCTGTAGTAGAACCCAGGACCCTCTATACTCTTACCCTACACATACACATGCTGTCACAGGAATAGTTTTGTGACAAGCACCGAGAAACCTGCCATTCATTTCTCCATTTCCTGTGATTGCTAAGCACTAATTATTATTTTGTATTATTATTATTATTGCACTATTACTAAGCACTGCATTGCACAAACAAGGACGAAAACTAAAAATACATTTTAATTTAATGTGGATAAATACAATACATTTTAACAATAAAGAAGATTACACAGAACCTGTGAACTGTGCACTGCTTTCATGCACTTTTATACTTCACAGACCTATATGTACTTCTCTGTAAGTGTAACCTGCCCCCCCCCCCCCAATGTCATCATTCACTATTGCCACGCATTCAACACAAACACTCTGGAAGTGCCTGCACAAAGTTAACATCCCTACACTGTTACAAGTTTTTGGGATTCAGCAATTCTAATGAGTTTTGACCTCATTTCCATATTTACCATGTTGACAGATCTGAATCTACATGATTGGTAACCACGTAGGCAGGGAAACTGAAGGGGAGCCCAGTGTTGTACAGTCAGGGGAGGGTATTACTCACGTTATATCTGCATACAGGAATGCAGGTTTGGGATTTTATCTTTCATGGAGTTTATGCTTTTAGCTGTCTATATTAGTTATGATTACATTCTTCATTTGGGGGTGGGGGTTCAAAGCACCATTTATGTCATGCCACTTAATAAGGAATTGTTACTATGTTCTAGCATCCAACATGTCTGGGAATGTCATAATGTGTGTGGGGTTACATGTTAGGGTCTGTTCTGTACAATTGTATGGACAATTACTGGCTCTAGTTTATGTGCAGACTTCTTTGTGTGGTTGTATCCAGAAAACTTGTACATACGTGGTCAGCACGAGCATGGAGTCTAAGCGGATACTTTACAGCTTGTTGAAGCAATCCACCATATTGATTTCCTTCATTAGCATACAACTCAGCTATGTATGCTGTAATTTGCATGCCACAAACCTTTCTGTGTTTGCTCGTGAGGATGCGCCACTACACAGAGTTCACCGAACCTAAAACTTTTCACAGCCATGTGTGCATCGAGCAGTTATGTGTACACCATCAGAATTATCATGTAGGCATTATTCTATCCTCCTGAGTGTTTTTATACTATTCACTCATCTAAAAATGACTTATTGCTTTCACTCCACCAATAACAAATCACTTAATGATGTTTTTTAGGCCTTTATTATTCCTGATATAATAAAATAAGTTTTCCTTAGCTATCGAAAATATTAATGGTCAGGTATCTTGTTCATCCTTACCTTCCTTTATGTTTGTCTTATTAATAATTTTATACCCTGTAGTCCATCCATTCTTGTTAATGCTAACTAAAATATTCTTACCGCCTTTATTCATATGCTGTCATTGCTCAATGACACAATAGTATAATCTGTTTTGCTTTTGCTTCAGGTTTGCTACTAATTAATTGCAGCAGATATCAGTTATATTACCTAGCTAGACATGAAAGCTAATTCAGATCACCTTCATATTCATTATATCATAAAATAGCAATGCTATGTAATTTCAAATGTATTTAATGTATATATATATATATATATATATATATATACACACACACACACACACACACACACACACACACACACATATATATATATATATATATATTTTTTTTTTTTTTTTCTCTAAATGCAAGAAAGACAAGCAAACAGTTAATGTTTATGTAACAATAAATGAGACAGAGCAAACAATTTTCAAAGATCAGGACTACATAATTATGTCTGAAAAAATAATTAACATTAGAAGAAACAGAAGTCTAACTAATTTTATCCTAAATTGCTTAGCAATAACATGGAAGTTCCTCCTAACATTATGCTTTTGCCTTCACAATATTTATAAGCCTTTTATGTTTCTAATATGATTTCCGAGACTCCCTGTAGGCCATACAATGTCCTTAAATGTGGCAATGTTTTTTTCCCTTCTAGAGCAGATCCTTTCACTCTGCAGAGTATAAGGTTATTTTCCTTAAAATTTAAGAAATACTCAGAGGCAACTCTGGATAAGATTCAGACAGCAAGAGCTCCCTAACTGAGCATTTCACCCTTCCTGAATTGTGCACTGGTCCTTACAGCTATATGGGCCTAGCAACACTTAATAAACCTGGACAGCCATACTGCACTCTATTGACTGTTCCAGCAGTCTGGCAAAAATAAAAGTATTTTGATGACCTCTATCTTATTTTTCTGGCTGTCATCAAGTTTTATAATATTCACCTCTTCTGTCTAAACTTGCAATTTTCCTCACCCTCTTCTGTCAGTAAAATGCAGTGATACTTAATTATATACCCACAAGTTTGGGACTGAAGGATTTACATCTAATATGTATTTAGCCAGCATGTTATGCTTATTTACCTTGTGCCAAAATGCTGATCATGTTCCCTGTCTGCACCTAAACTATGCATGTTGATCATATCGATCACTGCTGCAGTAGCCTTAGCTATATGGGTTATATCCTACCAAGGACATAACAAATGGCCAGCTTGCAAAGGTTCAGGGCATCTTCCATACACCCAAACTGGCAGGCAGCTCAAGCTGAGATGGCTAAAAGACAAATTTGGGTATGAAGCCCATCAGGACTTTACTGCTGCCAAATAGTACATTCCTCAGAGACTTTCGAGGATCTACAGTCATCTTGTGCTTTCATTTGCTGGGCAGATAAGTTCTCTATGGGGAACAAACCTTTGATTTTCTGAATTTTGCTGCTGTTTTATTACTTTCTACTTCGGGAAATTTATTTTAAAACTAGGGGTCTTATGCTTTAATGGACTATCTTGAGACTAATGTATTTTTAAATGGAGCACTCATTTTTTTCTGTCAGTTTAAAAGTAGTGTAAAGTAACTGAATACATTTTTTTCTGCAGAGAAATTGTTTATTTTTTCTTTTCTGGGGCTGGCATAGTGTGTTAAAGTGCTTTTTACTGTGTCTTTTTCTTTCAAAAAAGTAACTTTTGTAGACTGGTAGTGTTTACTGGAAACTGATGATTGTCTTCCCTGGGAAAGCAGTGCCATTTTTGGCTTGACCATGAAACAAACTACTGGTCCCATCGTGAGTCTTTTTTTTCCAGCGAGAAAAAGAAAAGAAGAAAGTTAAGCAAACAGCCTTGCCCACAACAGAATCCTAGCAATTTGCTTCAGCCACAGGTGGGTGACTGCTGTGGCTATTTATTATACCTCAGATCACTCATCTTTTACCCTGGATGCCTCTGTATAGCACCTACACCTACTATGGAGTTAGCCATGTCCTGTGTGGCTTTAGGGATCCCCTCAGTGGGCAAGGTAGAGCCACTCTTCTCAGTCCTGGGAGAGGGAGCAGGGAAGGTTTCCTCGCTGAGTCAGAATGCTGTGTCATTCCCTGGGGATGCAACTGCTGCCATTAGTGCCATGGTTGGTCCCACTTGTCCTGTTAAACAGAAACAGCAAACCCAGCATGTACTTAATCTTTCTCAAATGCCTTTGGATAGCATTAGTTTACTGGGTCTGGCTCAGGGCTTAATTCAGGCTATTGATACACAGTCATATATATTAACGCATGCAGTTACGTAAGCTGTAGTGTTCTTCTCTATAACTTGCAAATAATCCTGGTATTTTTATCAAGTATTTCATAATGATTATTGGATTGTGTTAGTATTAGATACAACAAAAGGGCATATGCAACTTTAAATATTGTGGGAATATGCAGTTTAAGTATGTCCCAAAGTTTAAGCACCACTGCTCCATGTTTGCAGGATGTGGCTATTAAAGAAAGGAAAAGAATGTCAGGTTGCATGACCAGATTAAAGCAGGAGGTGATGATTGTAAAACGAGAATACATTCCAGAGGCCAGGTAATTCTATAACATGTTTAAGAAATGTAAAGTATGAAGACATATATTATTATTTAAGCTTCCGTGCATTGTAACTATAATGCTTCTATATTGTCATCAGTTTTAATTATTTTGAAAATATTTTAGCTGGATAAAAATTGAGACTATGACCTCATAAGTCTATACCTGACATTATTTTTTCTAAAAGATGATATTATTGGTTTAAGGTAAAACTGTAAAAAATACTAATTAAATACTGGCAATAAGTCTATAGATATTCCTCACCTGCTATAACTGAGGCCATTTTAGTCATGACATATTTAGATAATGCTGATGGCATCAATATGTACCTCATGAATAGCACCTCCTTCAATTGTATTCAAAGTATTTCATTATTTTTGGACTTCTTCTCCCCAGGACTCCACAACAAATAGGTTCGGCTTAGTATAGTCATTCCATTTAAATATAAATAAAGTGCATTCTTTCTGAGCCATTGCTATATATAGACACACACATGCACACATGAGGACACACACACCCACACACACATGCATACACATTTTTTGCTATCTCACAATGATTTAGTATGTAAGTATTTATCTGTCTTGAAGGTTATCTTCTTGCTTCAGAACTCATTCAGTAAGAACACACAAACACACACACACACACACACACACACACACACACACACACACACACACACACACACACACGCAAACACACGCAAACACGCACAAACACACTCCTATACTGATTGACACACGCAAACACACGCAAACACGCACAAACACACTCCTATACTGATTGACAGACAGACAAAAAGAGCGAGAGAACAGAAACACAGCAGATCTCATTTATTTTTTTGTATAAAACATGCTTCATTTCTTGTCATTGCTCTTTTCCTTGGTGTGGTATACTAGTTGAGACATTTGACTTTTTCCTCATTGTGCAGTTTTAACATGGTGTTTTACCTGACTTTTCTCTGCTACTCCTAAAAATAAGTTTTGTTTCACTAACATGCAACATTTTTGCTAATCCACTTCTATATTCTTACTGTATGTCTTTATAAGTATTCTAGCATTTCCATATTATAATGACTATTACTTTGTCGTATCTCACACTTCAGTTGTCATTGTTGTTTACACAGCAGCAATTATTTCATAACCTTGTATTAAAAATGAATCATGTATCATAGTAATGCACTATGTACATATGGTAACTGTATTAAACTGTACATTTTTTTATTCAAAATCATTTAAAAATACCAAATCAAAGAGAAAAGGAACGCTCTCTATGCATGCATAAATAGATCTCTCCATGTTCATTTATATTATTTTTTACATCATGAGATCATTCCATCTGGCCTCACCTTTGCAAAAATTGGATATAATTTGCTTTAATTACATAATGATACAATCTTTAATGATGCAGTTAGGTGAAATGCTGCCTCTTTGAATTTTACATAATAGTAGCACTCCTGTTATTATGCCTTTTACATCACTAAAATATCTTTATTATGGAGTACATCACACCCTAGACATCATTAGGTTATCAAGAGCTTCTTTTAGAAGAAGACAAAAAGCTGCATGCTTTCTATATATGTATGAGGTTTCTTCTTTATTAAGGGCCTATATGTCAACATGTTCAGTTCAGGTACAAGTATATTTCAGTGCAGGTACAAGTACTAATGTTTGGATATCTTATAGGTTCATAGATTCATAGGTAAGTACTAGGCTGCTGTGTTTGCAGGCCATTTTATCCCTAGCTGATGTCCCTTTTTGTGCTGGAAATAGCCTATCCCATTTGGTTATAGATTGGCCTTACCCATCCCGCGGCTGATAATTATAAACTACTCCTAATGAGAATAACAGGGGTCATACTACAGATAATTTCAGGGGACCTATGCAAGGGATAAAGCATTTTGAAGTCCCTATTTCCATTAGTAGTACAGAGGGCAGTCCTGGGGTAAATTTTCTGTTTTTTTCTGTTTCCCATCCCTAGATTTCAGTTGGACTTGAATATGGACAGGGATGAACTTTTTTTTATGTGGATGTGGAGTCTGCTCCCAGACAGCATTATCCTCTGTGATATATACCTGTCTCTTCAAATCCTTTTGCTGATATTGCAGAAAAGGTTGAGATTTTTTTCCATAAAAGCTTCAAATGATGAAAGAATCCTCTCCCAGATTCACTAATCTTCCATGCAGGACTAGCTTAGTCCTGCACGGAAGTGCCCGTGTAGGAGCAGGACGGCAGCGCACCATGCATACTAATGAAGGTGTGTTGCCCACCCTCCTAGGCTTACACAGAGCATGTACAAGTGCAGGGGGCATGTCTGAGAGCATATCTGTCAGAATAAACATGCCCCTGCAATGTAGAACAGCACAAAGTGGAAATAAATGAGTGAGACTGCTCATAGGTGTCCGCATATCCCTACCAACAGTCCCCCATGTGTACAAAAGCAAAAGGACATAAAAATCAAAGAAGAAACCCCTTTATTTTTTTTTTAATCTGAGTACAGCTAACCATAGGTGCAAAGGTGTGCCCATTGATTAGCTATGGTTAAAGCAGCTTAAAAGGCTGAAGAGGATAACAAGGAAGATATAACCAAATGAAGCAGCACAGCAATAGTGTAGTGGGCAGAGCATTTGCCTAATGAGCAGGCATTCCTGGTTCGAGTCCCACTGCAACACAGTCTATTTTACATGGCAAAGCATGGTATAACCAATATTTTTATTGCAAAACACACTAGATAACATATATTTATGAAGTGGAGTACTGCAGAAAATGCACATGTGAAGAATCAGTATCATAATGAATAAGGCAGCAGTAAGCAGGTGTAAGCATAGATAAGCAGTAGTAAGCATATGTAAGCCCTAGTAAGTGTGTTTAAGTGCGTTTGCATGGGGGTAAGTACTACCTACACAGATTAAGCAATGTAGAAGCTAACTGAGTGTAACAAACTATTCCCTGAAATAAGCAGTGCTTCCCACCATGCAAACCCACTTACAACTGCTTTAAAGTGCCTTAATCACTCTGTATCCAACGAGCCTTGTTCTGCCCAGCAACAAAATAAACAGCCATGCACATCTCAAATGCAGGACCCTGTACACCATAGTCCCAGTAGCTTTCCACCAGGCTATCACAGTAAAGAAGAATGAGGTAGTAGTAAAGATGTCCTCACCATAGTATAACCAAACTGAACCTGTGAAATGCAGCAGTATACAGTCATATGTGCCATAACTGACTACATAACATAAATATATGAATTGGAGTACAGCAGTAAGCCCAGAAGTGAAGTGTACTTGTAATAGAGTGTTGAAGTCCCCAATAAAACACAAGGACCCCACAGAGTGTACGTACACATCAGGTATACAAGGTATACATATAAGGTGTAATGAATAATAACACAATGCCAAAAAGGCATTATAATGAATGTCTACTGTAGGCAACACCAGTGGTATACCCCTTTAAACAATGCCAACCTTAGGTAGCAGGTTTGCCCATAGCTTAGCCTTTTCAAAACCAGCCAATCATGGAAACGTATAGGGAATCGGCACTACTTAAACCCAAGAGGTGGGAATCCAGCTCATAACTGGTTGTAGCTTCCCCTTGTCGGCACTATGGCAGTAAGGGGAGAAGGAGTGCGCTTCCAGGTGCAGCGCTGGTGCATCCAGGAGTCCAAGGTCATGGCTGGACTCCTAGTTAAAGACCATGCACAGAGACTGCTGCAGGGCCAGTACCAGGGCTTCCAATATAAGGTGGAGGCCTGGGACCATCTCGCCCGTGACCTCAGCAGTGCCACTGACATACCCAGAACTGATGAGCAGGTTAAGCACCACTATGCCGACCTGAAGCGGCAGAAGGAGAACCTTTTGGAGAAGAGGCTCCAAGAGGCTAGAGCATCAGGGGATGTCTCAGCTCTGTGTAAGTATCAGTCCACTACCTGTTTAATGATTGCCAGCTCAGGTATATCATGGATAGGCATGGCTAAATATTCCTCTTATGTCCCCCACAGCTGCACTGAAGTGGGCCGGGAACCAGGAGGCCCACATCAGTTTCCTGGTACAGCTGCGATGCAAGGCAGGTCAGTAATACTCATGCTTTTATTGTCATAGGAAATAAAAATAAAAGTAGTAGTAAAGTAATTGTTAGTATAAAACCTGTATTGTTCAAGGCAAGTACTGCATACACTAGAGAATATGGCAGGAAGAGTCTCATATTATTAGTATGGCAATAAAAGTGTAATACCCTGACAAAACAGGTCCAACTGCTGGACTATACATCTATATTCTGGTATCATATGCTAATGTAGATTTGCAATCATGTAATAGTACTGTTGTATTAAGCACTGTTACCCACACCATGCACCATAACATGAATTTGTAGGAATGCCTGTATATGACAGGTGTAATCCCCAGAGGCCATTTAGTACAACTGAGAGACACATAGACAGTAAATAGGGGAAATGCAGACAACAAAACTTCAATAGCACATGCAACTGAGATGTGAATTGTTTTATTACCACACACAGCCATGGTTTGAATCCTGCCAGTGGTAGTAGTCTGCATACAGAATTATACACCACAACTGTACAGATATGTTAAGACTGTCTATTAAAGCGGCCCATATCTAATGCCTATCAAACTGTCACCCTGGGAATTCAGTGGGATGATCGCAGATATATAGGCAGCAAACAGGAAATACAACTGATTGACACACATCTATGACAACAAATCTAGCACACTAGCAAATCCCAAATACCTTATGTGACTAAGAAGCCACATATGCCCCATTTACACCCCAGCCTGTTAAGCTGTGGTCAGTGTACAGTAACAGAGTGAGATGTTTGTGCATAATACTAATGTGTAATATGGAACCTTGTGTGGCAACAGTCAGGTAGTGCTAACAAACATTGCTCCCACAGGTACGTTGGATACAGACACTGTGCCGTGAAATACAGACCAATATAACCTGTACTGGTAACATCCACCCTGGTATTGTAGGGGATCTGAGTGCTACAGTTTATCTGAATAATAAAGTATCACTGGTCACTGTTGCCCACACTATGCTACATAATATAACTGTGTAGGAAAGCATGTATGTGTGTGTGTGTCAGGTCACTAAAGGTGGAAGAGTGCAAAATTCTAGATATGTCCAGGCATACCAGCATGTGACCAACACATGGCCAAAGTCTGTGCAGAAAGAGTTGGATAGCATATTGCAAAACATCAACTCAGAATCTGGCTGTATGTGTACAAACAGTTAATCAGTGTTAAACATTGTCTCCCCAGGTATACCAGGTAAGAGGTGTATACTGCAGGTAAAACCAGTTCATGTGTAATGATGTTGACAGCCATATCAGTGTCCAGTATAGATCCATAGGGTAGTGTAGTAAGACTTGTAAGGTAGAGGTTACAGCACCGACTAGGAAAGTAATGTGGAGTACAGGAATATACTACTTGTTAATTGACATTTTTGTCTCCCCCCACCTTATCTCCAACAATAATCAACATACCCACCCCAACTGGTATGTACTGACTCTGATAATGGCCAGTCATTTGATACATATTCTAATGGTTCCCATGCATGTGCCATATGGAATTATTCCAACATTGTTGGCATGGTGCCATCAACGTACCTGCATGCTGTTCTTATTACCACTGTGGTCCCATATATGCATGTGTTCTGTTTGCTATGCAACTGTTCCGTATTTGGTGTTTGGGTTAATGGGAATATCTATGCATGCTGTCATACCAAACCCTGGAATGTGTGGACTATTACTAACCCATATAGGATGTTGAAATCTAAACCCTACAGCACGCTTGGGAAGGCCGGTCCCAGTGGACCCACATGTTCCACCTCGGCTGGCCGAGGCACCGGGCACCAGCATGTCTGGGGTCCAAACCCGTACCTCCCTGTCCATTGGTCTTGCACCACCTTCAGGTGGAGCTGCCTCAGGAGATGGGGCTCACCCCCCGAGAGTGGGCACAGACAGGAACCTGTCACCCATCACCAGGTCTGGGTCTTGGTGCGTAGAGAGATCAACACCCAGGTCGGTGATCTTTTACGCCAGCTTGAGGGCTGCATGTCAAGATTAGAGACTCTGCCTGGCTCAGCGGCTCAGCCCCCAGCACAGCCACTTTCGGGGCTGTGAAGGTGCAGTGGTGACTGCCCATGGGTGGGGACCTCAGTCCCACTGTTACCAATAGGGGGCTTGTAGGTTTCCGATATCCCAACACCCCTCCCCATCAAAGTGTTTACCCCCCACGAGTCATATACCGCCCCTGTATGCGTCTTGTGTGTCTTGTCCGTTAACCTACCCAACCTACCTCCCCAAATATACCTACTACCCCTCCCCAACATCCCACTCCCACTTGAAAAAAAAAAGGGCAATCTGTTCCCACAAAGAAAAATCTCACCCCATACATAGCTGTCCATTTCACACATGTGTCCACTGGACACATGTAATCTGGTCTAATTGGCATCACAACTAATTTTTGTTGTCCTCACTCCTCTCCCAGGGGTTTGAGTGTCCAAATCTACCTCCAAATTCAGTGTATATGCACAGCTGTTGCTGTAGAAGAAATGGGCAGTTATGGACCTTCTCTACAACCTTCCTGCACATCCCTAGCTATTTTCCCTACAGTCTTTCCTTCTTTGTGCCCCTTTTTCACCCCTTTCCTATCAACCCTTTTTTCTTTTAAAGAAATTAGTGCAGGGGTAAGTGGCAGTAAACACTTTTAAGCAGCAGTAAGCGGTTTTAAGCCATTTGTGCAGGGGTAAACACTGTCTACACAGGTTAGGCAATTTAGAAGCTAACCGAGTGTAAGACACTGTAACCGGAAGTTAGCAGTGCTTAGCTCCACATAAAAACCCACAAACCCACTTACAACTGCTTTAAAATGCCTTAATCACTCTGTATCCAATGGCCGGTGTTCTGCCCAGCAACAAACAGCCTCTGCGAGGCTCAAACCCAGGACCATCCACACCATACACAAAGTGATTTACCACTAAGCCATGGCAGATACAGATAACCCTGATGTTTTCACAAACATATCATCCAGTACAATCAGTCAACAGTACAGGAAAGGTAGTAATATCATACCACATAAACTCTTAATGCAAGAATTCTGGACAAAGTGTGCCAAAATGTGGGTACAAATAGGATTTACAGTAAATACTGCTCTAATACACTTAAAACATTGCTAGTTACAGTTATATGTATTAGAACACATATTTTGAAGGAGATGAAGTCTGAAACACAAAAGTGTCGGCACTAGTTATTGACTTCAATCCTGAGATCATCCATGTCAATTGTCAAGAGCATGAGGTACAGGCCAAAAGTATGATCTGAACATGCATGGCCATATGGACAGATATATATCTGCAAATGTAGACAGATATATATATATATATATATATATATATATATATATATATATATATATATACATATAAATATATGACTCACAAACAATCATATAACATCAATTGTATATAGATGGATAAGTATGTTCATATGTGTGTGTATATATATGCACACATATACATACATACACAGATAGAAATGTGTATAGCATTTCCACATGGGAACAAAATCCTGAACCACTCACTACAGCATAACAGACCATAAGCACTGTTAATAGGGGAGGGGGCTCAAATGAGGGATACCTGGTAATTAGTGCTATGTTACCCCCCTCCACAGCCCTAACGGATATGCTGTGCAATCCAATATCCAGCACATGCAGTTCTTGACTTCAGGACCCTCCACAACACAGCTACAATGCTTAACAGTAATCCAATTCACCTGAAAATGTCAGGGTAATATCTGTAACATATCATCCAGAAAAATCATTCTACCATAGGGAATGTACAGTGTGGAAGGAGTACACATTACAATGGTTCAGATATGCACACACATCTATACATTGACAAATATATGCCGGTATATGTATATATGTATATATATATGTATATATGTATATATGTGTATATATATATATATATATATATATATATATATATATATATATATATATATATAGTTACCTATCAAAACATCTACTCTTCATAACATCTAAAGTCAAAACATCTAAAACTCATAACATCAAATCTCAAAACATTGAAAACTACAAAGCAACTATAAATAACATCTCACAGAGTTTTTGCTATGTTTATGCAGGGGAGCAAGCCCCCCTGCAACCCCCATGTGGGGGGCTCCACCCTCACACCCACCATAAATTAAATATACCAACTCCAAGGCTGCACTACAGTGGGGGAAAATGTTAATTTCCTAACCCTACTAGTAGTGCGACCTTGGAGTTGGTATATTTAATTTACGGGAGTGGAGGCAGAGCCCAGGAATGCAGGGGCTTGCATAAACATAACAACAGTGTGTGGGATGTTATTAGTCAGTGCTGTAATTTTCAGTGTTTTGAGATTCAATGTTATGAGTTTTAGATGCTTTAAAGGTTAGATGTTATGGTCTTGAGGTTTTGAGTTTAGATGTTATGAAGAGTAGATGTTTTGATAGGTAACCATATATATATATATATATATATATATATATATATATATATATATATATATATATATATATATATATATATATATATATATATATAGGTACATATATACACACAGACAAAAAGGTATTAGTAGCCATACATATGTAGAGGTAGTGTGGAAGTACTGGGTGCAAAGTATATCCTTCAGTCACAAGCCCTGTAACTGGCACCTGTGAAATGTGTAGTGTGGCAACCATTCCCACAAATGAGAATACTTACATTAAACATATACCCACTCACAATTCAAAGGACATGATACCACACACAGGTATGCATACACAGAAAACCTTTATTTGTGTACTATACAATAATGTATGCCATTTCTTACAGCACATACATTTTGAAATATGTAATCAGTGATTAATGCAAGGCCCACACAAAACAGTAGATGCAAGCAATGTGGATATATAACATACTATGCTGTCCAGGCCAAGACCTTCAGTTAGTACAACAGTAGACAAAGGATTTGCCTTCAAGATAAGTAACAATCAACAATTACAGATGTAGTTCAGCAGCCTCCAATTACACCCTGTAGTCAAGGCCTAGGAGGAAATGTATTAGTTATGGTAATGTCAATGTATCTGTCACATGTATGGACCCTGACCAACATATTTTGTGGGAGTCCACAATATGACTGGCATGATAGCAGGAATGCTAGCAGTAAATAATGATAGGCCATTACCTAACAACCCCTAAGTGTATCACAGCAGGACAAAGCCTGTCGTATATGTGGAGGACAGAGGCAGGAACACAGGGCCATACTTGCAATATTGTTGTTACACACCCTGGAAATTGCTGGTGTTACAGGATTTGTTGCAACATACCTCATGCAGGAATAAGACATCAGAAACACAAATAGCTGTAGCCATGTACTGATAGCATGCAACAGACAGACTACCAGTGATATATCTAGGACAAGACCTGTGTGGTGCACAGACAAAACCAAACAGACAATCTACTGGCCATCATGTGGATAGGCCCACAGGTGAGAGCTATGCAGATAGACTGCATTCCATCCTAAACAACTATGTACACACAAACACTGCAAGACCTGCAATACACAATACACATAACAACACTATTCACTCTGTCTGTAGGTCTGAAACCTCATACAAATGTGTAGCTGGCCTGTGTCTGCAAGTCCTGCTGTTAAGAGGTATTGCAACCTGCTATCTGTAATACTGCTGCCCATATACAGGAAGGATGTCCTCCACACTGGAAAGGTTAAGGGACAAGGCCCACATGAGTCAGTATTTTATAGTAATGGGTTGCCATGACAGTGGTTATCCAAAGTACTACACAGCAGGCTGCATGCAGTGAACAACTGTTGCACACTGATTGGTGCAGAGCCCATCACCTGATCATGTACATCACCTACAATAGCCATGCTGGAATTCATTCAAACCAGCTCAATCACTCTAGGAGACAGAGAGAGAGAGACAGAGAGAGACAGAGAGAGACACAGAGAGAGAGAGAGAGAGAGAGACA
>NC_056734.1:920673702-920793702 GCF_019279795.1 Protopterus annectens
TTAAGGATTCATTTGATTAACCTGGTGAAGGACATGAGCAAAGCCATGCATTTTTCCATAGCTGCTGAAAGTAATGAAGAAGATACAGAGCAGTGTGTGCATGCTAAATGAAAGTATAAACATTACACAATGAAAAAACAACAGTAAGCCTTATAAGCACTACTTCTCTACATTTCAAAAAGAAGTTCCCCTGTCAGTATGGGCTGTAAATAAAAGCAGCACACACAGGAAACTGTTAGGCTTTCTGGAAGTGAGATGTACCCATCCCCCAGTGTACTGAAACCTGAGCTCAAATAGTCAGAGAAGCTTGAATGTAAATATTAGGATCACATGACCTGACAGCTAAACCAAAACAAAGGCAGTATCAGAAAATCTTGACACTCTCCCTTTAAGCATACCAATCCTGACTATATACAGCTTTTAACTGTAACAAGTAGTCTCAGTAAATGACACTTACACATCTGTGGGGTGCCCCCAGTCCTGCATTTCTCAATCCAATGGTTGATGGTATCCTCTTCCTCATCCTGAGGTCTCTGTAGGGGTTTCTACATTGTTCACCAGTGTGGGGGATACTAGTAGCACTAGTCAGAGCCCAGGCATGACTATTCTATGCCTTTGCCTTGTACTATGAGCCACAGTAGCCCTTCTGCAACAGCCTGGGCCCATGTTCATTGACTAGGAGTCCAACAAACACTTTGGACTCCTGGACACTACATTTTTGAGCATGGAACATCAAAAACTCTTCAGGAATGCCATCCATGCCTATCACAGATCGAGACCAATGTAGAATAATGTTGCCCACCAATTGCAGGTATCGCACTTACTAGGAGTGCACACTTTCTGGATTTGCAACATTTGAAAGTATTGTGCATCGCTTATCATCATGCAAGCACATTGCACGACAGTGTGCATTACCAGGAAATGTGTTTGTACAATGACCAATAGTATTAATGAAATACATCCGGCATATGTATATAGCTGTCCTGTGTGCTAAGTGGTTGGTCCATTCAAGTGGTTTATGCACTGCCACCTCAAGCACAAATGAAATACACATAGCCAAACCATTTGTGCTAAGCAGTGCATCTTGCAAACAGTGGCCAAAAAAAAAAAAAAAGAAAAGAAAAAAGTATAAAAATTTAAGAATTAGTTGAAATGCAGAAAATCAATTTATGACATACACAGTAGAAACCGTCATTACACATGAGATATGACTACATAGGTCTGGATCCCGACTCTCACTAGATTGCACTGTCACAAAACAGGAGGGGGGCTTATCCATCTATGCCCCACAGAAACCTTTGCAGCAAATACATGACGTAATTCATCATACAGCCAAGTTCAACAAATGTATACTGATATCCAGCCATGACCTGATATTTGTAAATGTATACTGTGTAACATATTTGGATGTGGTGCACTTACTGGTCGCACAACCTTCTATGATTATTCCTTGCAAGTATGTAGCTGTGTCCTACCTTTCTGTGTTTCTTGGTCATTTATCAGTTATATGACCAGTAATCAGAGACATGCAGTGTGCAAGCTAGTCTATATCATTTACCTTAAAATATGTGAGGATATTCACTGGGGACAATATGATACAATATGATATGCTTGCTCAGAGGTGACCTTTGCCGCTTGCTCAGAGGTGACCTTTGCCTAACATACAAGGCCATGTCAAACCCAGATTTGATGAATATGCTTCACCTCAAAAAATCTAGATCCGTCAGAGCCACAAGGGCGGGAGACTTAAACCTCGACACGGCTATTAATAGGATGTGCTGGAGGGATAGATTCATCACCCAAAGACTCCCTATGCTGTGGAATAAAATCCCGGTATATGTGAGGCAGAGCACCTCGCTGGCCTTGTTCAAGATAAATCTTGACCAATGGATGGGAGATCGCAGATATACCCCAGGGATTACCTCAGTGTCACTGCTTGGCAGAGGCACTGCAAAATAATGGGTATAGTTCCCCATACTAAAGGGGTGGCGTAAGCCACAAAACTATGGGCTAGGCTTGTAAATGCCCTCGGGCAGATAGCCTAGTATGAACCTATGAACCTATGAACCTATGCAGTTGCCATCAAATTAATCAAAGTTTGAATGCCACAAACATGCATAGACTGTTGTTTTGGGTGTGGGGAGCAAAGGTTGGTTCCTGTCATGGAACATGCAATGGTATAATGTTCTTTCAATGTGGGTGGACTCAGGTTGAGCTACTGTTATGGCACAAACAAGACTATGTTGCTCTTGTTGCTCTACTTGTTTTTTATCCTGCTGGTTTGATCTTGTGAGGTTGGTGAAACTGCAAACTTGCTATCTGTCTCATTACTTTCAAAATTCTCTGTTATGATTTCTCATTTCAATCACATGTTGCTAAACTGAGGGCATGCAGTGATCATCATTACTTTAGGGAGATATATTTCTGTGAATCGTTTAAGCTTGAGGTCTACTACTGATCTTTGAGACCTTAGGCCTACTACTTGTTAATGAACACATACAAGTCAAATATGTCTCTGTTGTCAAATGTGACATTAATTTCTGTGCAAACTCCCACCTTGCAGTTGCTTACTGTACCAAGTCATGAAATACAAAGACATGTCATAATATTGTTATACAATACAGTACATGTTCAGTACTTACCTTGTAAATACAGCAGTTGACATAGTGTTAGCTTAGGTCTGACTGTGTAGCAGGCAGTACACAGCCAATACAATGAAGATAAAGGCTGTGATTCTGTGTTGAGGCCATCATAGGTCTCAGGATTCCTGTATTGTGTCCCTGTCCACCCTGCAGCACTCTACAATATCACTACATACATGATATGGACAAATTAAATGTGGCCTGAAAACTCTTCTCTGTCTTGGCCTAGGCCTACTGGCCTACTGACAGAAGCAGTAGCAGCATTACCTGCAGCCTGTAGCACATACAAATGGGGTTAAGCAGCAACTCCTAACATTCTGCCTGTGTAGAAATTCTGTGCCTGTACTTCACTTCTTTTGAAATCCACAGGGAAAAAAAACAGCATAGAGTCTAAATGGTTGCTTTATAACTTCATGAATAGCTCCACCAGAGTTGATTAACATGTAATTCAGCTGTTTATGCTGTAATTAGCATCTCTGAAACACAGCTTAGACAGATGCAGTACATTAATAATCTACTGCGTTATAAAAAGGCAAATGTGCAGCTAGCCAAAATGATGGCCAGGATACTTGCTACATGTTCAGCAAAGCAAACTATTTTCCAAGCTATCTTTACAGAGGAGTATTGAACTCCAGCAAGTATGCTGTCATTTTTTTACTTACATAATGCATATGCTGGAATATATTTCTGAATAATATGAAGCAAAGCCTTTTACACTGGAATCTGTATGCATTAGTTAGAAATGTACTGATGGCATGGCCATGTTTCTCAAACCATTTCAGAGGTACAAATAATTGGCAATACATAAATATAGTAAGCTGTGTAACACATATGTACAAATCTTTCAGGGAGATGTTCTTTGAATGCATGTCTAGCATTTCCAATGTGTTTTATTTGGAAAAAAAATGGTTCATGTGCCTGTTCTTTAGTGGGTAGGGGAAGCAAAGAGAATTTACTGTTATATCACAAACTACAATGGACTGTTCTTTTGGAAGGTGTTTTTTATTTTAAAGCATTATTGCACATTGCTGTGCATCATGGCATATCACTCAGCAATGCTCAACAAACCCAATTACATGCATCTGTAGTTGAATGGAGTAAAATCTGTAAACCATATTAGACATATCCTTAGCACCTATCACACAGTCAGTGAAGTAGTAGGTATATGCAGCATCACTTACATCTGCCAGTTGCTAAAAACTCCTTAAAATACCCCTGTCAAAACTATGTGTAGCTCCACCTACTAATGTGGTAATTCTTACCCTTTTTTGTTCCCATAGTACTGTGTTCAAAGGCAGCTAGGAGGAGCAATTCCAAGTATTTTTTATAAAATAGAAATATAATGTGCATGGATATGTATTACTGTGCCACTGTTGCACTGCACTTAGCACTGTGCAAACATGTGCTTTCTCTGTTTGCAGTACATGTTGCATTGCTCAAATAGAAAATAAAAAAATAAAATAAAAATGTACATTCAAACTGGAACCTTAGTTTGAGAGACAGCCTTACAGAACTATCTGCAAATATATAGAGCTGAGTATATTTTTCTGTATTATTCTGTATTATAGAGCTAAATTGTTTGCTTAGATATCTGTTGTATATATATATATATATATATATATATATATATATATATATATATATATGAAGAGAGAGAACAGTTTATATTTTTTGGCTTTATAATTTGCACATTCCTCACATCTGTGCTGAAACTGTTTTTCCCCACCCCCCCCCTCATTTCCTGCTTTGTCTTCAGCTATATAATTGAGCTAGTGTTGTGTGTCCTGTTAAATAACAATCTGCATTCAAACTGGAACCTTAGTTTGAGAGACAGCCTTACAGAACTATCTGCAAATATATACAGCTGAGTATATTTTTCTTTATTATTCTGTATTACAAAGCTAAATCGTTTGCTTAGATATCTGTTGTATATATATATATATATATATATATATATATATATATATATATATAGTTATTTATTTATTTATAGAGAGCGAGAACAGTATATATTTTTTGGCTTTATAATTTGCACATTCCTCACATCTGTGTTGAAACTGGATTTCCCCACCCCTTCATTTCCTGCCTTGTCTTCAACTATATAATTGAGCTAGTGTTGTGTGTCCTGTTAATTAACAATCTGCATTCAAACTGGAACCTTAGTTTGAGAGACAGCCTTACAGAACTATCTGCAAATATATAGAGCTGAGTATATTTTTTTGTATTATTCTGTATTATAGAGCTAAATTGTTTGCTTAGATGTCTATTAAATATATATATATATATATATATATATATATATATATTTAGAGAGAGAGAACAGTATATATTTTTTGGCTTTATAATTTGCACATTCCTCACATCTGTGTTGAAACTGTTTTTCCACACCCCCCTCCCAGTTCTTGGTTGTAGTTTAAATTTGGTGGCTTTTGCAGTGCCCGCCCCACTGTAGATTTGATCTAAGACACTCCCCCAGGCCCATCTCTTTACCGCATTCTACCTAATAAACCCTTTCTGCGCTTGCTTTTAGTCCTTTTTAATTTAATTACATTTTTTCAAACTGTGTGTGGACTAATATTGCTACATATTCAAGTGTGCCAGCTTGCACTGCATGAGAATTGTATTTACTACTGCTTTTGCTACTTTTCTTTAACTTAGCCTACCTCGCTGCTGCTGTGCATCCGTGGCTGTGCTTTCCTAGCTGTACTAATTCTCCTGCCTTACCCAGTGTCTGTTTGCCTGGGTTGACATCTTCTACTACTATACTAGGGTACTTTCTGCCTACTACCCTTGGAAAACTCTGGACCTTGCATTCTTCTACAACACACTACCTCAAGATATCAAGAAACTAATTATCCTGCCTTACCCAGTGTCGGTTTGCCTGGGTTGACATCTTCTACTACTATACTAGGGTACTTTCTCCCTACTACCCTTGGAAAACTCTGGACCTTGCATTCTTCTAGAACCCACTACCTCAAGATATCAAGAAACTAATTATCCTGCCTTACCCAGTGTCTGTTTGCCTGGGTTGACATCTTCTACTACTATACTAGGGTACTTTCTGCCTACTACCCTTGGAAAACTCTGGACCTTGCATTCTTCTACAACCCACTACCTCAAGATATCAAGAAACTAATTCTCCTGCCTTACCCAGTGTCTGTTTGCCTGGGTTGACATCTTCTACTACTATACTAGGGTACTTTCTGCCTACTACCCTTGGAAAACTCTGGACCTTGCATTCTTCTACAACCCACTACCTCAAGATATCAAGAAACTAATTCTCCTGCCTTACCCAGTGTCTGTTTGCCTGGGTTGACATCTTCTACTACTATACTAGGGTACTTTCTGCCTACTACCCTTGGAAAACTCTGGACCTTGCATTCTTCTACAACCCACTATTTCAAGATATCAAGAAAGTATGTCTACTTAATGGATTGTAGTTTGACCATTTTAACCCTGTGAAGCTTCTGTTTGCTCCCAGCTAAGCTTGCCAGCAGCAGCCCCCCCTTACTCTGTTTTAACCTTCCTTTCTCTTACCTTAGCGTTTTACTTAGCTTGTACTCTCCCTCTCTGTAGTGTACATTTTCTGCCCCAGAACCTCTGTGACTCTTCACGGTACCTCTGCTCTTTGCCCACTAGGTGTCACTCTGTCCACATCTAGACTTACAGTACTGGTTTATTCCCCTACCTTATTCTTCCTTTTTTCACCTTTCTCACTCCTATCCCTTTCCTTCTTTGTAGTTCTCTGTGACCCACTCCTCCTTACGCTACCTATCTCAAACCTTGTATCAACTAGCTTTTTCTGATACTTTTTCCTTCCTCTCTGGACTCTGTGCTCTGACCTTTTGCTCTGCCTCTACTTTGTATCTCCTTTCACACCCCTACAGCTCCTCCTACTATTCATTCCTTCTTTCTTTTTGCCTTATACCTATAACTCCACCTCTCCTACCCTTTCTTCTACCATTACTTTATAACTACCCATACCTCATTTCTTGTAAATATGACTCCACACTTACCTACCATATTGATATTCTTAGCATTACTCTCTATCTCCCTTTACTCAACTTACCTTCTCACCTTCATCGAACACCCACTTAAAAACCAGCCAGACTATACAAAAAAACATACATCTATTATCCACACTTCTCTTACCTCATTCTTAAATTCTACTTCCACCCCTAGCTATCTCCTTCCTAAATTCCATAGGCACTCTCACCTCACCTATGCCTTACCCTCTGATAAAAAAATGAAACAACTAACCCTTCTTAAAAGCAACTTCACATCCAGACCTAATACTCCTACCTTACAAGACTGTGACATTCACCCCAACCCTGGCCCTGTATATCCCTCCCCTCAAGTATCTAGGTCTAACTTCAATAACACCTTACTCATAGGACTTCTAAACATACGAAGTGTAAACAACAAAGTACCCTACTTACATGCCCTCTTAGATACTCACCACTTTGATATTCTCTGCCTCTCAGAGACTTGGCTAAAGCCAGCCACTAAAGACACAGAGATTATACCCCAAGGCTATAATTTATATAGGCTTGATCATTCTAAATGTAAGGGTGGTGGAGTGGCAATTCTATTTAAGAACCATCTTAGCATCTCCATCCTCCCAGCCTGCCCAACCCAGGATGGTAGAGCTGAAGCCATCATCACTAAACTCCAATTAAATGCACAAAAAGCCCTTTACATCATCTGTATGTATATACCACCAGGCAACAATATACCTATCTTAGAAGGCTTTCTCAGTTGGGTTTCCACTAATTACCCCCAAGAAACTATAATTCTGGGTGACTTTAATATAGACTGGAATACTATTAATAGTGAAAATCCCTCCTGTCACATAAACCTACATGGTTTTACTCAATCCATTACCACTGCTACAAGGCTTAATAAACCAAGTAAGAAAGAGTATCTTAGACTGGATACTCATAAACAAAGTCAATATCACATACAAAGTAGGAACTATGCCTGATGACCTCAGTGACCACTGCCTAACCTATATCTCCAGAGAAAAGACTGACTATCAAAACCTCCCTAACATTAGAATAATACACTCTACCAAACACTTTAAAACTGACCTATTTCAAAATGATCTCAAAACATGCAACTGGAACCTCTTGAAATCACTTCCTCTTAATGAAGCAGTATCATTCTTTAACTCGACCTTTCTTTCCATTTTGGATAAACATGCCCCTGAACGCTCTATAAGAATGAAGTCTATTACAGCCCCATGGCTCTCAAAGGAAACAAAGAAATTAATTCATACTAAAAATAAAGTTTGGGCCAAATGGAGATACCATAGAATCAGCTCTGATTTTTTTCATTTTCGCCAACTTAGAAATCTTACAAAAAAAGCTATAATCTCTGACAAAAAAAACTTCTACTGTGAACTTCAAGAAACCCATTTCAATAAACCCAAACAATTCTGGTCTTCATTCAACAAACTCCTATCACCTGGAACAGCAAAGACTCCCTCCCCTCTAAACGCAGACCCAGATACCCCTAACCATACTGCAAACACTTTCAACTCCTTTTTTATAGAAACCATTCAATCTCTTGCTAGACAACTGAACACCAATAACTTTTACCCTCCAAATAATCTAGATGACTCCTCCCACAACTTCTCTCTTCATCCCATCTCTACCTCTTTCATCTACAAGCTTATTCTCAAACTGAAACCTTGCACCCCCTCTGCTGACAAGCTCCCTTCTCTCTTTCTTCAAAAGGCAGCTAAACAGATTGCATACCCAATAACTATAGTCATAAATAGGACTATCCAAGAGGGAACCATACCTGATATTTGGAAAGTCTCTCACATTATCCCACTACACAAAGGCGGTAACTCTATTGACTACTCTAACTTTAGACCTATTGCTCTTCTCTCACCTTTAGCTAAGATTATGGAGAAATGTATTCATCAGCAACTTGTACAGTATCTCTCTTTACACAACATTATAGCTAACTGTCAACATGGCTTTAGACCTCACCATAGCACCTCCACTGCCCTCCTTTCCTTTGTTGATACCATCAACAACTATCGTAACTCCAATCTTTTCTCCTCTGCTCTATTTATTGACCTCTCTAAAGCTTTCGACATGGTGAACCACTCTTCTCTTAACATCCTTGCATCCCTCTCATTTGATAACCTGGCTATTAAATGGTTTACTTCTTATCTAAGCAACAGACAATAAGCCGTTCTTTGGGACAATCATATCTCTTCCTTATTGCCTGTTTCTATTGGAGTCCCGCAGGGCTCCATTCTTGGGCCACTTCTCTTCTCCCTTTACATAAACGATCTTAACACTGTAATCCCTCAAGCTACCCGCATCCAATACACTGACGACTCCACTATTATTTGTTCAGTATCTACCTCTTCAGAGCTAGTCTCAGTAACTCAAACTACCTTCAACACAGTAGAAACTTGGTTCACTAGACGGTACCTCCTTCTCAATGCTAAAAAAACTAAACTTCTCTTTTTCACTCCTACCACTTGAGCCTCCCCAATAAACTTCAACATCTTGTCAAACGACACCACTGTCATCTCTCCAGACTCGACAACTAAACTGCTAGGAATAACCATTGATAACAATTTCACTTTTGATCAACACATCAATAACATCATCAAAGCAGTTAACAAAAAAATAGGATCTTTATACCGTATTAAACCATTTTTTACACCATCTACCAGAGCTACTATCACCCACTCCCATCTGATTTCTACTCTCTTTTACGCCTCACCTATCTTCACTAACCTTAAGAAGGCTAACCTAAATAAACTAGCAACTTGCTACAATAGCATTGCCCGCTTTGCCACCGGTAACCCTTTCAGAACCCATCACTGTCATAACCTGAAACTCGTAGGCTGGCTAGAGCTACAAAACTGTCTTATGATCTCACAACTTACTATTGCCCACAAGATACTTTACCAGCCTGATAACACCCCTATACTTTCTCAACTTTTAATCCCTTATAACAATCTTACCTCCCTTCGATCTTCTTCTAAACTCATGACCAAATCTGTAAAGTCCCATAACTTAGCTGGTGACTCTCTTTTCACTAATACTGTAGGTAGGACATGGAATCTTCTACCCACAGATATTACTCTAATCGCTTCCTTACCACTCTTCAAAACAAAAAAATCAAACTGTACTTCCAAAATCACTGGCTTTGTTCTTGTAGGACTCCAGACTAACCTTCTTCATCCCCCCTTACTCTACTTTAACTATACACTGTGCTTATTAGCTAGGCATATACCTACTTTTTCTCTTGCCCTGTTTCTCCCCTTTTTGCTCTGACTCACTCCTCTTTGTCTCCCCTGCCCTCTTTTCCATCTTCTTACTTCTTCTCCCTACTAGACTATTGTTTCTCACTCTTCTCCTATCTTGTATTACTACTATAATCCCTTCTAATCTCTTCTTATACTTTATCATTTTTCTCTCCAAATTGTTGAAACTAACTTGCTTATCTTTAGCATTTTAATTGTGATGCTTCTACTGACCTAGTATATTTTTTGTGTGTGGCTTATGTATATGTTGTTCTTATTACTAAATGTATATTCTTATTGTACTTAAATTTTTTTTTATTAATATGTCTCTTTGTATTGATTTATGTGTGGAGCTTTTCTCCCCGGGTCTCTACTGAAAATGGACATATATCCAGCTAGACTAGCCCGGTTAACAAATGTATAATAAATAAATAAATAAATAAATTTTCTGAAAAAAAAAAATCATCTGCTTTTACTGTACTTGTGTTTCTTCCTACTTTATTTTGCTTTTGCGTCATCTTAAAAGTACTCAATTGTATTTATTACTGCTTGGTGTAACTCATTCTAAGCCTTTTAGTTTCAACACTTGGGCTTCAGACCAGTTGTTTTACATTGAGAGGGTTTGTGGTCTGCACTGTAGTGGCAGAACAGGTAGCTTACATCCTTCTAAGTTGGGAACTGCTGATTGAGGGCTCAGTGTCTGTTATTCTAAAAGTGTATTAATTCTGGTTTACGCACTTGGGCTTTCAGGCCAGTTATTTTACATAAAGAGGGTTCGTGATCTGCACTCTTGCAGGAGGAGAGGCTGGACTCTGCCCTTCTGAGCTGGGAATTTCTGGTTAAAGGCTTATAATGCATGCATATCTGAACTGCTTCTTACTGAAATTGGTACACCTTGTTTGCTGTAGCATAGACTAGATCCAGGCCTGCTGAATCTAGCTTTGTTTGTATAACTTGAGCACTAATCCAGGCATTCTTTAAAGTATCCAATTGTATTTATTACTGCTTGGTAGTAACTTGATTAAAGTGTAGCTATCATTCTAAGTCTTTTGGATTAAGCACTTGGGCTTCAGACCAGTTGTTTTACATTAGGAAGGTTTGTGGCATGCACTGTGGTGGCAGGACAGGTAGCTTTCATCCTTCAAAGTTGGAAACTGCTGATTGAGAGCTCAGTGTCTGTTATTCCTAAAGTGTATTAGTTCTGGTTTATGCACTTGGGCTTCAGGCCAGTTATTTTACATTAAGAAGGTTCATGGTCTGCACTCTTGTGGGAGGAGAGGCTGGACTCTGCCCTTCTGAGCTGGGAATTTCTGGTTAAAGGTTTATAGTGCCTGCATATTTGAACTGTTTCTTACTGAAATTGGTACACCTTGTTTGCTGTAGCATAGACTAGATCCAGGCATGCTGAATCTAGCTTTGTTTGTATGCTTGTTGTTTGTTTGCTTGTTATTTCCCTGGAATGTTAATTCCACCTAAAACGCGGCTTCTCAGCGCTTCTGTGGATCCCTAGTGATATCTGCATTGCTTACTGTACTTATTTCCTTGTTTCACTTGAAAGAAAGTTACTGTTTGTTGTTTTTGCATTTAAGTTACCTGTAACACATTGCACTTAAGTTACCTGGCACTTGCTCACTAAAGCAATTATATAAGTCAGCGCTAAAAATTAAAAGCACTACACCCTCACTCCCCATTGGCCCTTGTTTTCAATTATAAAGGAATTCCCAATATTATTCTAGCATGTCCAAAGGTCAGTTGTCAATCTCCTCTCCGGTCCAGCTGGTGAATCTGGGAATCTTGAGGCAATGTTACAACTGCCTCATGTACACAGATAGCCCTCTCCTCCTCCCAACAAATTCCAACACATGTGAGAGATGCAACCATATAGCCAAACTGGAGGCTAAGCTCTCTCAACTCAGCACTGGCATAACCAGTCAGGAGGAGAAGGAAACCACACTCACTACGATTCCAGTCTCACATAGATCTACCACGACAGCAAACCAAACACATAATCACACAAAAACATACTCGGAAGCTCTAAATAAAGATCTGCCTAAGCAGCAGAGACCTCCAAAGCAGACACCCAAGCAACCGCTATCCCAAAACAAAACACGTGCAACACATATCTCACAAAGCCAGTGTGCCAAACAGTCACAGCCCTTAAGGCTAAACAACACACCTGATACACTTGTAATAGGTGACTCTATCGTCAGGCACAATGACGTCCCGCTCACCAGGCTGAACAAGGAGAAGGTCACATTGAGCAGCCTGTCGGGCGCTAGGATCCGCCACATAACACAAGCACTCAGGTCACTCCAAGGCAAGTACAAATATGACTGTCATTGTCCATGCTGGTGTGAATGACCTGAGACGTACCTCCCTGGACTACATGAAAAGAGACATAGAGGAGCTCTCTGAGCATGTAGCCCAGGCCGGTATGACCCTGACCTTGAGTAGCATCTTACCCTCACCAAGAATGATGCCACAATATGAAGACAAGATGATCAATTTCAACAATTGGCTTAAGTACTGGTGTCATTCAAAGGGGATCCAATGCCTGTCAGCCTGGGATGATATGCTCGACAAGCCACGATGCTTTGCTAGGGATGGCTTGCACCTGTCACCCCTGGGCTTTTGGATATTGGCAAAGGCTCTTGCTACCCCTATAGTGCCTTTTTTAGGCAAGGCTCAAAAGACAAACCCACCTCCATAGGTATCACAAGGGATAAGAAACTGAGTAATGCTACTCAACGCCAGAAGTCTAAACCTCAAGATGCATGCACTTGAAACTCTCCTAAGCATGGAGAACATCAATATCTGTGCAGTAACAGAAACCTGGTTCAGGGCTCCTGAGAGCACCCCAGCACTACCAGGTTATACCTCATACCATGCTTTTCGGCCCCAAAACTTGGACCGAACCACAAAAGGAAGGGGGAGTATCAATATTCATCAAAGATACCCACACCTCCAGGTTGGTGGCAAAGCACGAAGCATCAGAGACTATCCATGTGCAACTAACAGTGGGTAAAACTGCCTTCCAGTTTATAGTCTGCTACAGACCACCCTCCCAAACCCAGGAACCCCACACGGCCTTCCTGAGAACACTGGAAAATATGAAGGTCTCTCCAAACACCATTATATTGGGCGACGTCAACTACCCAAACATAGACTGGGAGCATTACTCTAGCTCCAACACCCTAGCCCAAAGGTTCCTAGAATTCATAAACTCAAATGCTATGGAACAACTTGTTACCACTCCCACAAGAGGGGAAAACATACTGAACCTGATCATCACCAACATGGGGACTCTATGCTCCAGACCAGAAGTGTATCCCTCACTGGTAAGATCAGACCATAAACTGATCTCACTGGATATTCACATCCCAACCCCTCCCCCTGCCCAGAAAACCACAGTGAAAAACTTCTCTAAAGCAAATTTCACACTCCTCAAAACCAAGGTGGAATCCTTCAAAGCCCCCGGGCCTGTGGAAAATACGGCCCAGACCACAGAATCCTTTATAAATGCATTCTATGAACACCTTCAGGAATGCATGGATCATGCAGTCCCAAATAAAACCAAGACCCAATCCTCCAAAGAAAGACATCCTGTCTGGTGGACCCCAGCCATAAACAAACTATACAATAGAAGGAGGAAGCTACTACATGATAGAGCAAAATCCCAAAAAAGGGAAGGCATCTCTGATCAGTATTGGCAAAAAACTAAGGGCACTCATAAAATTGTCTAAAGCCAGCTTCGAGAGAAAAATTGCACAGGACACTAAGGGATAATCACAAGGCTTTCTTTAGTTATGTTACGAACCTGGGTGGGAATTCCCAGATATGCTCAGAATTAGTCCATAATGACAAAAAATACACCGAACCCACAGACATTGCCAACATCCTAGCTGACAGGTTCAGCGCAACCCCCCCCCTTCCCCACCAAAAGGGCAAATATCTATCCCAGCAGAGTGCTGCCCCCCTGACATCTCAGATGCTCAGGTAAGAGCCGCCCTCTCCAAAGCAAAAAAACACAGCATCAATGGGACCAGACGGTGTCCCGGGCTGCGTCCTACATGGACTCCAAGAAGAGCTTAACCCAAACATAAAACTACTGTTCAATCTCAGCCTTACTACAGGACATGTACCCAAAGAGTGGCGTACAGCAACAGTGGTCCCTCTCCACAAAGGTGGTGCCTCAACAGACCCTGGAAACTATCACCCCATAAGCCTGACTAGCTTGGTCTGCAAAGCTATGAAAAGGATCATCATGGACCTCATAAATAAAGATATTGGGGACCTACAGACACTGGATCCTACCCAGTTTGGCTTTAAGGGCAGATCCTGCCTCTTAAACCTGGTCGACTTCTTTGAAACAGTCCCCAAGGCCATTGATGAAGGGAAGGTGGTCCACACAGCCCTACCTGGACCTCGCAAAAGCCTTCGATACAATACCCCACTCAGGCATTATAGATGAGCTCACCAGCTTAAATATAAACCCCTATGTCACTAGATGGGTTGCAAACTGGCTCAAGGACAGAACCCACATGGTTAGAATTGCTGGAGCCATGTCAGACTCCAGACCAGTTACAAGTGGCATCCCACAAGGTTCAGTCCTGGGACCGCTCTTGTTCTGTATATATTTCTCGGAGGTACAGGCCAACACAGAAGGACTGTGACTGACCAAGTTCACAGATGACTGCAAACTGGTGCCATAATCGACTCTCCAGCTGACACAATCATCCTCCAAAAGGGCCTCATAGAAACAGACAACTGGTGCCAGAGCCATGGCCTCAAGCTAAACACCAAAAAGTGTATAGTCGTCCCCTTTGGCAAAAACAAAGTGCCCACAAATTACCACATAGGTGGTAATCCATTAAGTACAGAAGAAGTAATTAGGGACCTGGGGACCCAAGTTGATAGCAATCTCTCATTTGACAACCACGTGGCCAAAGTGGTTAGAAAAACATTTTATATAGCCCACCTAATCATGAAGGGATTCACATCTAGATTAGGGGAGGTCATCGTGCCTCTTTACTCATCCCTCATCAGGCCCATAATCGAGTACAATGCCCCTTTTGGGATGTACCTTACCAAACACCTGCAGCAACTGGAAAGACCCCAAAAGTACCTCACCAAGAGGATCAAAGGGCTCAAACAGATGCCATATGCTGCCCGGTTAAAGAAATTCCAGCTCTACTCAGTGACATACTGCCTGCTCAGAGGCGACCTGTGCCTGACGTATAAAGCCATGTCCAACCTGGAATTAAGGGACATGCTGCACCTCAAAAAATCCAAATCCCATCGAGCTAGATGCTCGAGAGACTTGAACCTCAGCACTGAAATAAATGGGACATGCTGGAGGGACAGATTCATAACCCAGAGGCTCCCTTCACTCTGGAATAAAATCCCAGTCCAGGTTAGGCAGAGTCCCTCATTGACTCTCAAGAGGAATCTTGATGAGTGGATGGGAGATCGTAGGTTTACCCCGGGTATCACTTCTGTGTCACTGTTAGACAGAGGCACAGTATACTAACCTCAAAAAAGGGCATAGCAAAATTAATTTAAAATGGGTGGCGAAAGCCAAACATACTCTGGCTAGGCTTATAAATGCCCTAGGGCAGATAGCCTAGTATGAACCTATGAACCTATTAAAGTGCAAAAAGGGAGAAATACATATGGTGTCACACAAACCTAACATCAGATTATCATGGTGTGATCTTTGAGGTGCATTATAGCTGTTGACTGGCATATCTTGTAAGACATATATTATAAGTGGGGGATATGGCCCAGTTCACATCACTTGCACAGAGTGTCGTGTGTTGGTCATTACAGACAGGAGTCACAAACTAATGATACACCCCGCAGTTTCCCAATTCCCAAGCCTTACTACAGTATTCAGTAGACAGTAGTGACAATTGCATACTCTCAGCTATTTACATATCCAGTCACAATATATGCCCCAGTTAAAATGAACATTTCTACAACAGAAATGTAAACATAGTAAGCAATAACCTAGCTATACACCCTCAGCATTAGACATTGATTTTTGTTATCCCTGAATCACAATGGTGGGACACAGGGGTCTGGCACAGTTATCATCAATTGCAAATGGTGGTGTGGGTGGGTCCTAGACTGACCCAAAAGGTTACTCAGTGTGTGTGTGAATAAGAAGGCACACATTTGCATCAGTATAAAAAAGGGAAGATACAGAAAGTGAATGCCTGCTGTGTTTGTGTGTCCTCCATGTGAAATTGGTGCGTGAGTATGTGCATGGACACAGCCAAGAGGAGTGATAGCTCTGCGTCTTGGTCTGATGGACAGGTGTGAGCTGTGCATGGTAGAGTTTGCAGTTCATCGTTGTCCCTGACTGCGCGACCTTGCTCTGCCAGCAGTTGCACTGGCACATTGATGTCCAGAACCATGCTTAGATGCACTGTTGCTATGTGACCACTGTCTGCTGGATCTGCTCTGTTCCTGAGAATGTCCAGGGCTATGACCCCATGGCCTGAGAAACCAGTAGAAGTACTGCCACTATGGGAGCATGATCTGGAACTGCCATATTGGCTGACAGCAGGTGATGTTGCTGTCCTATGCCCACAGGGATGCTGTTCCCCTCCCTGCTGACCTTTCATCACAGACACTGCTCATTACAGCATGTCATGTATGCACTCCATGGCATCAGCATCATGGGGGGCATTGGCACATATCAAGCTGTGCCACATCCATCCTCCTAAACATTTGACTGGACAAATGATGGAAATGTGCCAGTGCCTCCGTGATGGCCCTAAACATTTACCGAGTGGCATGGAAAGTGACACCTGCTCCAGGTGGTGGAGGAACAGAAGGCCTCCTCCGAACACCACTATCACTCCTCCTTTGTGGCACCTTGTCCACACTTTGGCTACAGTCATACTATGCAGGCACTGAAGCCACAGTAGCCACACTCCCCTGATCAATGTCCTTGCCTTGAACCTGTCCAAAATCTGTGGGCTCATTGGACTTGTTAGGCATAGGCCTACTCGTTGTATCAAACGTCAATGTAGGGGATAGCTGAATGACAACCTCTGTGTCAGATTTAACTTCTGCCCACCCAGACTGTGCCTCACTTTGGCCATCATCATCATCAGACTTGGATGACATACTGACATCAGGTGGCAAAGTGCCCACAGTTCCACTGTCAGAAACACATGCAAGAAAAATACAGAAACACAGGAATAGCTTAGTTCAGAAATGCTACACTGGAATGGTTTACCTTCATAAACTTGAATCACAGTGGTTCAAGTGCTCATATGAGTGACTCAAAATCACGAAACTGAAAACGTCGACAGTCCATAATATTCATAAAAACAGCAAATCGAAAAGCAGATTCACAGTTTTTCGAACATTAATGTCGAACAAAAAAAAACAAAGTGTAAAGCAGGGGAGCAAGCCATCCTGCATCCCCCATGTGGGGGGATATGCCTCACACCCCCCTACTTCATTATTCTAAGTCTGAGATCACACTACAGTGAGGAAAGGAACCATTTCCCGATCCCCACTATAGTGCACTCTGCCCTAGAATGTTGAATGTGCAATGAGTGAATCTCACTGTGTATTCGCTCATTGAACATTCAAACCTTTTTCCGTTCTGCGTTTGCAAACTTTGCAAACTGCCTTTCGGAAAATTGCTGTTCGCCCTTCTGCAATACGCACATGTAAAGGTAAATGCACTGGAATATATGATAACAAAGTAACAATGCTGCCAGTATTACTGAAAGCTGAGAATAATGGAAACCATCATTTAAATGCAAATTACACTTTACAATATTGCTTTATATTGATCCCAAATACTGAAATGACAGTATTTCACTTAGCAGATGCAGGCGGTAAGTGTGCCTGTAGGCCAAATGGACCTGGAAGAAGTGAAGCAAGAGGTAAGGCCAACAACAACACAATTAACAGTAACACCGGGTCTACTACATTGTCCCCTGAATAGCAGAAATCAACAGTTACCCAAGAACATGGTTTACTATCACAAGCTAAGCTTTTCCCTGTAGCAATTTTCTAACTACCAAAACAAAAACCAGATGTGCCAAAAATAACCACTTCATTTAAATGCCTTGACCTGTACATCACTATTCAACTGTTCAGATAACTAGGCTTACGTGGAAGATCCTCCTGTGATGTGGTTGCGGAGGCAGGTCTTGCTGCATTGATGATTGACCTGAAAGAAAGTAAGAAAGAGGTAAGGCCAGTAAAACCACACTCAACACTAATGGAGGTAGTAACAAATTTGCACATTAAAAGCTGCCAACACACATGGTATACAATAACATGGCTGACAACTACAGTCTAAGTGTATAACAGTAGCAATCTGCAATCCCCACAAACAGCTGCATGTGACACACACTTAACTTATTCATTTATCTTCTAGTAATATACAACACTATTCAACAGTACACATATCAAGGCCTACCTGTAAGATCCTCCTGGGATTTTGGCACACTGGCACCCACATCAAGGACATGCTGCACATTTGTGTCTTGGGACCTCTGGCTGCTCCTGAGATCAGAAAGGAACTGCTCACTGGGTGGTCAGTGGTTGTTGCATAGCAGGGCATCCACCTGTGCCCTTGAAGTCATGGCCTACTGCAACAGCTCTTTGCCTGGCAGCTATCATGTCAGTGGCCCTGTGGTGTACATCGCCATATGCTCATCTGTGGCCACCCACAGCATTTACATTGGCAAGTACTACTTGCTATAATACCATTTGATGGATACTATCCCACCCGCCCCTTTGGAGTAGAAACCCATCATGGATGTATAGGTCATATACTATGGCCTGGTTTTCCCCCATCAGTAAATGGTGGGTATCTGGGATTCACACATCTGGATGCCATAGCTGTACTTGTCCTGAAATAAGACGGATGCAGATTATATATAAGTGTCACATAACTACAACATAACTGTTTATAGATGCAACATAGAAGGTAGAAAGTCAGTATTACTCAATGGAGAAACATACAGCAGTCAATATATGGGAACTGGTAACAGGCAGGATGTAAAACAAGGGAATCAACTATTGAAGCATATTCTTTTTACTGCCATAACACTACCTCACCTTAACTATCATCCCCACAAAGGTACCGGCAATTACCACTGTCGTGCAACATTACATCTTAGAATTGCTACAAGTACTGTTGATGTGCTTGTCCATGAAATATTTTTAGGCATTTCCCACACAGCAGTCTAACCCATGTATTTACCTGTCTTGACAATCATGAGTAACTGTACAATAGCGTGACAAACTGGGCCATGCTAGCATTAGACTTGTAAGTCATACATAAAGATAACATTAGAGAACACTGTGCTTCAGAGAATTTTGAAATACAGTCCAGCAAATGCTATATGCAGGTGACAAAAATTAAGCATACCTTGTGAGAATGATGACTCCTCTCTAGAGAAAGCTTGAAGATGCTGGTTGGAAATACTGCTGGTTCACAATGTTTGAAACATATAGAACTAACAAGAATTTGACCACCTATGGGGTTGACTTTATATAGCTTGTAAATTAGTAATGGATTGCAGTTGTGAGTGATTACTGTTTTGGAGGGGAAAATCACAACTGCACTGCAGTCTGCCCTACATCCACTGGGTATTATTTTCAATCAACACAGTTGTTAGATCTAAGATTTGAAGTGTAACTCAGGAGCAGATTACTCCTAGAGGGATAACAACATCATTTTAGGTTGGGTATGTCATAGCATCCTTTTCAGCCTTTCAAATACATGCCTTTGTAGTCCCCATTATGTAATGTTTTGTCTATTTGAATGCAGCAGTGTGCAAACAGGACAACTGCAACCTACCTGTTGTCCCACTTCACATTGTAGACCCTATCACTTATAGCAGTTGACATGGGGAAGCAGATATTGATTTAATGACTGTTTGAAGTATGATACAGTAATATGTTGGAACTATGTGAGGTATATATGTACATATAACACAGTTTTTCACATATCTGTGTACTATAGTCCTGCAAGTATTCTACTATCTGGACTGCCATTGTCCCCACATTTTAATAACAGACATATATAATGGTCTACATATACAATATCCTAGATATTGACACTGGATTCTGATTACAAACTGAAATATTACTCATATATGTTCACTTTACATTCTAAAAGCCATGGATAGATATTTTTTGGCAATGATCCCCCTGCATATTCATGGCCTACTGTAAAACATGACACCCAACAGCAGGTGTCAGAATGTAATAATCCAAATTTGTATGTCCCCATATCAACTGTGTGCACTGCTATATCTTACAGCACTGTAGTGAAATATAAACAAGACACCAATACAAGTGTAAAACTAGCATTTGCATTAACCTTACCAGAGACATGCTGTACCTCTAAATAACACAGTCCTTTCTCATCCACATATCTTGGAGATTGAAAACCATACCATGAGGTATGTGGATAGATTAAAACCCAGGTCAGTGCAATATGTGTGATACAGGATGAGGTCATGAATGGATGGTCTCCAGCACATTGTCTGAACATGCAATTGTGTGGTTAATACATTTGCAAGAGTATCATACAGCTGATGATATCAGCAGACTGTATATAGGGCCAAATACATGTCTTACATGCAGTAGTTAAATGCTCTATGTATTGTTACAAAACAGCTGTCTTACACACACAGTTGACTGTAATGGGAATAAAACTCCTACCTAAGTACAGATGCTATAGAACACAACAAAGTACAGAAGTGCCACAGCTTAAGTCCAGCTTGGAGTGTGTCTGACAACACTTTATAGGTGATGACATCAGCAGTGTCTCTTAGAGAGGACAAGGATAAACCATGCTGTTGTAAAATGTTCTAGCTAATTCTAAGTAGCAGCTCACTCTCATAAACACAGTTGACTACTACAGTGGAATTAGAACTTCTACTTATCTAAATGCAGAGACTAGAGAACACAGCAAAGTACACAAGCACCCCAGCTCAAATCCAGCTTTGAGCATGTCTGGCAACACTTTTTAGGCTATAAAATCAGCAGTGACTCTTAAAGAGAGGACAAGAGTAAACCATGCTGTTGTAAAATGCTCACTCTAATTCAAAGTAGCAGCTCACTCTCATGCCCACACAAACACACAGTTGACTGCAGTGGGATTACCAGCTATTCAAGTGCAGAGACAACAGCACACAGCAAAGTACACAAGCACAACAGCTCAAGTCCAGTGTGGAGTGTGTCTGATAACACTTTATATGCAATGACATCAGCAGTGTCTCTTAAAGAGAGGACAATGGTAAACCATGCTGTTGTAAAATGCTGTAAGTAATTCTAAGTAGCAGTTCATTCTTACACACAGGTGACTGCAGTGGGAATACAACTCCTACCTGTCTGAGGTACATGGACTTCAGAACACAGTACTTAACACAAGTGGCACACCCCAAGTCAGATTTCTATAGGAGTGTAAGTAAACATATAGTAGGTGACATCATCAGGCCATGCGAGGGAGAACAGTTTGGTAGGTCTATATGAAGTAGATGTGTTAGCGTGTGGAAGTATCAAAACAGTGGGAAACCATGGCCTTAGTGAAGTAACTGTAGGATACCTAGTGTATTCCGCTGATAGACACATGTACAGTTGACTGCTGTGGGAATAGAACTCCTACCTATCTAAGTGCATGGACTATAGAACACAGTGTGTAATGCAAGCACCATGACACAAGTATGATTTATACAAGACTGCAGGTGTACTTATAGTATATGATATCAACAGCCCGTGTAGTGAACAAAAGCTTATGGGTCCTGCCTAGGCACATGGCCTCATAAAATTATATGAGGCTATTAACCTAATAGCAGTATTCTATTAACCCTATTAGTATAGCAAAAGGAGTATGCTTATTGACCATACTTGGATGGGTGTGAGCACCACGTGGACCTGTCCATGTGGGAGCACACCACAGTAAATATTACAATTAGTAGCATGACTGATGCAAAAAAGGAATGAGTCCCCAGTGTTGTACTGATTTGTTTATGGGGGAGTCAGAAAATGGGCAACATATTGATGTATTATAACTATATAAGACATGCTTACATCTGGACCTTATTGTGTAATGTTTCCAATGTAATATCCAATATAGCTCAACAATGAAGCATCATATATATAGTCCTATAGTGCATCCTCACAGCAGGTTTGTGCGATGGTGAGCAAAGTATACATGCATGAGAATTACACCTTTTTGCACGAAGGTAAGCAGTGCACAAATGCAAGCTGCAGTACTCCTGTCTACCTGCTGAGTCTGTACTCCTGATTTTTGCAGTGACCAAGGGAAATAATTGAATATATCCAGTTTCTATTTTTGGCAGTCTGCATCCTAGGTGGTCTTGTTTGTTCAGTTTTAGCAATGTAACACTTCGTGCAAAACAGATGAGCAGAGCCAAACATGACATATTTTGTTTTCTGCTACAGACAAGGCAATGGCTTTGTTCTTATCATAAAACAACATGTGTCATGTTTGACTCTGCTCAATTTAGCCAGAACTGACATGTACTAGTAATGGGCATGGACATCTCTTGCATTCCTTATCCCATAAGTAAGGGAAAGGTAAACAGAGAAAAGAAGTGAAATGCGTAAAAGCTAGGCATGTTAGCCACAGTAGAAAATGAAAGTGCACATCACAAATGTCTACATAAAGTGACATTTGAACCCGCACACCAATGGACCTTCAGAACACAGGATGGATGCCTTATTCTTCATTGCCACAGAAATAGCTATGCAAAACCCTAGTACAAGCATTATTCACACAATGAAGAACAACATAACGTAGACTGCTATCACAGATGAGTTACTCGTATGGGTCAAATAAGGGAACCCTGCTGTTTTGTGTAGGGAGTGAGGCAAACCTCATTTACTGTTATATGTTGAAGAAGCTTAGCCTGTTGTTAGTTTGGTGATCACAGCTGATGTTCTGGCATGGCACAATAAAATATATGTTATTCTCTCAGTGTTACTTGTTACTCTCCTTGTTCTGCATTCTGCCTGTAGTTTGATCTTGGGACTGTTTTTGAAGTCAGAGTCTGCAATGTCTATCATTACTTTACAACTGCTGTGTGTAATGCTTTACCTTTGAAAATGTATGGTGCTACACTGAGGGCATACAGTGTCCCTCATTATCTTTGAGAGAGATGACTGTGTGAATCTGTAATGGGTGAGACATACTACTTAGTAATGGGAACATGTAAGTGAATATATTTGCTCTGCTGCAACGTTACAGCTATTTCTGTGGACATTCAACAATATTTACCTAATTACTGTAGGAAGGTAAACAAATCAATAATATGCCATAATATCATTAAACAATCAGCCCAGGTTCAGGATTCTACCTCTTAGAGCATGAAACGTGGACAAATCCATAAATAAAAGTGGGACAAAACAACTAAAATAGAAACACTTGTTAAATACAAACTAAGAACATAGATAGAATAACAGGTTTTGCATTAGCATGAAATTTCTGAAGGATATAAAATCTGAAACTCAGTTGTGTGTCATTATTTTATAACTTTAATCTTTAATGATTTGTCAGTAATCTTCCAAAACATCACACATCTTTATGAAAAATGGACCAAAAATATAAGGCCAGATTCTGGACATAGTGTGACATTCTGTCCAGTTGAGGGGAATGTTTGTGAGGTATCTTGCAATTGCAGCAGTTGACAATAGTTTTAGTTCAGGGCTGACTCAGTGTGATGCAAGCAGTACACAATCAGTACATGTGGATGTAACGGCTGTGTGAGTTGCCTGGCATAAATTTGACTACACATGCATGTGAGTAGGAGAAAGAGATTAGGCCCCTAGATGTTCAGTGACAGTGCTCTATGTTGTCTCTTTGAAAAATCAAGGCCATAGTAGGCATGGATAGCTCTTTTACATGCAAGTAAAGTAATTGCTCTGCTGTCAGATGTTATGATACTTTATGGACAAATACAATTACATTTACTTGATTACTGTACCAAGTTAAGATAGTCACATATATGGCATATTATTATTACAGAATACAGTGTACGGTCAGAACTTACCTTGTAATTGCAGCAGTTGACAGTTTGAGTTCAGGACTAATTTTGTCTGATACAAGCACTACACAGCAATTACATGGGGAGGTAAAGGTTGTATGATTCGTCTGGCATCAATTTCCATCTATGTATGTGAGTCAGAGAATGGTATTAGACACCTAGGTGGTCAGTGAATGTTCTATGCAATGTCTCTTAGCCAAAGCAAGGGCATACTGTGCATGTCCAGTTCTGCCTCTGTGCACAGCAGCTTGTGGTTCCCCCTCCAAATCTTCCTGTGACTGTGCCTGTGATGCAGTAGGCACTGGTGGAGGGATGTGCATCCCTTCCCTTTGCTGATCCTGCTGCAGCTGTTTTCAGAGGATCAGATTGTGTAACACAGCACATACTGTGAAGATGTTTGTATATGTGCATGGATCATACTGAAAGGCTCCACTAGATGTATCTAGGCACCTGAACCGTGACTTCAGCAGCCCAAACACATGGTCTGTGATGTTTCTAGTTTGAGCATGTGCCTCATTATAGCATTCTTCTGTGGGTGTGTGCACTTCTGATGGGTGTCATCAGCCATGGTTTCAGTGGATAGCCAGCCTCCCCCAGTAAATGTCCCTGTGGGATGTCCCCCCAAGCAAACATTTGGTACAGCTGTGATGTATGTCAGATATGGGAGTCATGATAACTAACAGGGTTGCCAGCACACACATTCAAGATAATTCCCTGGGCATCACACATGACTTGGCAGATGATGGACAGGAACCCGTTGCAGTTATAGTAGATTCTACCCTGCTCACCAGGTGGTGCCTTGATGTGTACATGATTGTAGTCTACAGCACCCAGTACTGCAGGGTAGTGCACTACTCAGTAGAAGTGGACCATATTGCTCACCCTCTCCGCAGACCTATGAGGGAAACATATATGCTCAGTGACATGCATGAGCATGGCATCCAGGAATTTGTGTAAGATCCTGGATGCTGATTCCTGCGACACACCCATCATATCCCCAGTTGGTCTTTGAACGGTACCTGCAGATAATATATTAAGAGCTACACATACCTTAGTTTTCACTGGGATGTGTTCCCCTCATTTGTTTCTGGCTCTGAGTTGAGGGTGGCAGAGGTCACAGAGTTCTTGTAATGTGTTCATGTCCACCCTGTAGCACTCTACAATCTACATGTCATGTAGCATGTAAAATGTTAGCCTGGGACTGAACAGTCTTTTTCTCCTCCTCAGCTGAGGCCTATTGTCATCAGCAACAGCAGCCTCAGCTTCAGCCTGTAGCACATACATATGGATTAAAGCTGCAGCAGCCCCTAGCATTGTCTCAGGTTAAAAGTTCCTTGACTCCACTATACTAGTATTGCAACAGAAGGAAAAACAGACTTGAGTCTACATGGCTGTGTTATAACCTGTGGAGTAGTACTATGCTAAAAATCACCTGTTTCTGCTCTAATTAGCACCTATGAAACACAGCTGGTACTTATTTGCAAGTGTAGTTTCCGTCATTGCTGCATGTAGCACCACTGTGGAACCCTGAGCAACCCTGTGTGCCCCTGCATGCACCAATGGCTGGAACCCTCCACCATCTATACTTCAGCCCAACTATATACACACGATGGTATAGAAATAGCTACATATCAGTTAGACAGACACCTGCTATGTATTCCTCATTTTCCCATGATAATGTTAAGTGCTACAGCACAAAAGCACTGTAGAAATCCCTACACAAAGTGGTCTGCCCTACACGGTTACACTTTTTAGTGATTCAGTAAATCAAAGGTATGTGGACTCAGTTGCATAATAACCATGTACATGTGTAGTAGCCATGTAGGCAGGAGAACTGCAGGGGAGAGGTATGCATACACAAAATGGACAACCATTTTTCTTTATATTTTACTGTCTTCCACAATCTGCATACTCAATATGCCTACATTACAGTCTCAGTGCTGTTTTTTATGCCATTTTATATTTAGGATGCACACATTACTTATGGGTATAGTGGTATGGGGGGGTGCAAGGCTTCCATTTATGATATGACATTTGGTAATTATTGTTAACACTGTTATTCACCCTTTTTACAACAAGAATGATGAAATATAGGGTTCCTATCAGCAGACCGAAGACGCATGTTTTCGAATGCGTCTTGGTCGAACTGACAAAACCAAAACTGCAAAATATTGAAGCAGTATGTAAGCAAATTCTTTTCCTGGGAAAGAATTTGCTTGGCCGCTTTGGTACTTTGCCGTTTTTGGCACTGTAGTGCATCTCAGAGTTGGTATATATAAGTAAAGGGGGTGTGGGGGGCACAGCCCCCCCACGTCAGGGGGTGTGTGGGGCGAAGCCCCCCACTTAATCTCATGTTTTAATGTGCTTTCTTTTTTTTTTGTTGGAACAGTGATTTTTTTTCCCTTGGAAAAAAATCGCTGTTCTGACAGTTCGGTTTTGTAAGCTTTCGCTTACATGGGGTCGATTAATCATCGTTCGCTTACCTAAGCGTTCGGTGATCTAATATAGACCCGAAATATATACTAATGTGTGTGTACTAACAATATATGCAATTTAGATTTTTGATTAGATTGAGAGTCATTGTACTTTTGTTGATGGAGGGAGGTCTGACAAAATACTAAAACATGTTTAAAATACAAGATTTTTCAGCATGTTTTTACTTCTGCATACAGGGCTGCTTTTTGTATCACTTAGGTTTACTTGCAGTACTTAGAGCAGTTGGTGCAGTCAGAAATGTTTTTAAATGATTCTAAATGGTCATAATTGTAAAGATATATTTTTTAAAAAAAGTAGCTCCCATAAAATATAACTGACAATTGTAATTACATGATGTATTATCATGTAATGATTCAGAATTTATAACATCCATTTAATAGTTTAAAAATAGTCCACTCTTACACTCCTGTTTTATCACTACATGTAACAAGAATTAGTGTTGAGTTTATTACATTATGCAGTCAGTGATCTCTTAGAAATCCAAAATCTATAATACCAGGTCAGAAGATGCACCAAAAATGGATAGGTGCCCTTCAGACCTATTAACTTAGAACTGTCTTAACTGTGTTGAAAAAAGAGGACTCAGCAGATGACAATGGTGAGGTGATCTGAAAAACTACTTGCTCCAATGTGGACATTTATTTTATTTTTTTATTTTATATTTGTTGACTGGGAAAGTCCGACTGGAACAAAGTCCATTTACAGCGGAGGCCCGGGGAGAAAAGCTCCACATTAAACAATATGTGCAGTGGTAATTATACAATCAAAAGATATGTCACACAAGAAATAATATATTTACAATGGCTTGTTCCAAGCAAGCTTAATGTACACATAGTAGGCCCTGGATGGCAGTATCTGAAGCCTTGAGCGGAAAAACTCCACATTAAACAATACAATCAAGAGACATCACACAAGACATAATATATTTACAATGGTTTGTTCCAAGCAAGCTTAATTTACACATAGTAGGCACTGTATGGCAGTACTTGAGGAGCTTTTAGCACTGTAGTACAAAGACAGTAAGCAGAGAAGAGAGGAAGGTAGGAAGGATTGGAGGAGAGCAGGAAAGCGTTTATGTGATGTAAGGACAGAGCCAGGAATGCAGGAGGCGTGACTTAAGTGATTTTTTGAACAGTGAGATAGATGGTGCTGAATAGATATTCTGTGGGAGGTTATTCTACTTTCTAGCTATGGTATGAGAGAAAAGAGCTTTCCCCTGTAGTATTGTTGGCATTGGATATACAGAGAAGGGTTTTGTTGGATGAGCAGAGAGGACGGTTTTCTGAATATTGGTTTAGTAGTTGGTTTAGGGCTGGAGTCTTGTGGGGATTCTTTAGGATGTTGAAGGTGAGAACTAGTTGGTGGTAAGTAATTAATTGAGGAAGTTCTAACCACTGTAGCTCCTTTAGGGCAAGGCAGCGATGGCCTCTAAAAGTACACTTATTGGTGAATTTTGCAATCTTATTCTAGCATGACTCTAGTTTGTCTAGGTCTGTTTTCCTGATGTGGGTTAGGATTGGTGATGCATACATTAGGGTAGACAAAAGGTGGGTTTGGGCTAGGGCAACTTGTGCTTGGTCTGATGGGAAGATTTTACGTTTGTATAAAGTTCCTAATTTTTTATGTACTTTTTTAATGGTTTGAGCAATATGGACATCAAAGTGAAGATTTGTATCTATTTAAACACCAAGGAGCTTAGTATGGGAAAAGGGAGAAATTGCGGTGCCCTTCTTGGAGGTGATAGTGAAGGATTTGTTGGGGGTAAATACAAGTAATTTGGTCTTGTTGGGGTTTAGAATTAGTTGGATATCAGTAATCCATTTTTCAATGGAGCTGAAGGATTCCTGGGTAAGGTTTTGTAGAGTGGTTAGGGATGGGGCTGAGCAGATTAGGGTGGAGCCATCTGCGTACTGTATAAGTGATGCATGCAGGGTGGAGGTGTGCAGTTTGTTGGTGAAAATGGTGAATAGTAGAGGCCCCAGTATTGAGCCTTGTGGAACAGTTATGGTAGTTGTTAGTAGAGGTGATAGTACACCTTGCCATTTTACTGATTGTTTCCTATCAGAGAGATAGTTTTTGAACCAGGCAGTAGTGGAGGGGGCAAAGGACATGGAGGGTAGAGTGTCTAATAGTAAGTTATGTGAGACCATGTCAAATGCCTTAGAGAGATCTAAGAATATTGCTGATATGAAGTTGTTGTTGTTTCTAAGCTGGTTAACCTGGTTTGTAAAAGAGAGAAGAGCAGTAGTTGTACTATGGTTTGAGTGAAAACCATGTTGTGTGAAGGAGAGGAGATTGTGAGGTTAAGAAGTGCATCACTTGAGTGTGAATACGTCTCAAGGACCTTGGTTAAGGGAGGATAGGATAGCAATGGGGAAGTAGTTTGATAGCATATAGGAGTTACCGCCTTTGTGTAGGGGGATAATATATGACACTTTCCATAGTTGGGGGATGTAAGCGTCTTGTATGAAGTGGTTGATAAGAACTGAGACAGGGTAGGCTAGGCACTCTGCAGCTAATCTTAGGAAATAAGCAGGTAAACCATCTGCTGCAAGAGTGGTAGGTTTTAGTTTTGAGAGTATTTTTTTTAATTATGGAGGTTGGTATGGGTGAGAGTGTAACGGAAGGTATATTATTGTGATCTATAGTGGGGGTGGATATAGAGCTATTGTTAGATGCTGGGTAGATAATGACAGAATAGATTCTGTGACTTGATGGTTAAATTGAGAAGCTATGCTGTCATTATTAGTGCTGATGTTAGATGCTGGTGTGGTATTTTTGCCGGGTTTCAGAAGGGAATTGATAGCTTGCCAGAACTTTTGGGGGGTTTTGGAATGTTTGTTTTGGCTCCTCGTGGTGTCCAGCAGAGTTCCTAGAGCAGCAGAGACCAGAAAAGACAAACTTTCCAGATTCTAAGTATTTTTTTCTGCATTTTCGAATTTTTAAGCCTTTCGACTACTATTTCTGCCTGTTTTATTCTGTTATTACCTGTTTTTACTGTTTTTAATAGTTTGAATTGTTTGTTGCACTTGCTTGTTTAAGTTTTGCTTAAAAGTTAAACAACAGGCTAATACACTCAAGTGTACTAGCTTTTGATAGCAATTAGTCGAAAAACACAGCATTTATTGTATTTTCTGCCTATTTGAAAAATAAACTTGAAAAAAAACAAAAAAAAAATACTCTTGTTTTCCATACTTTCCTAATAGTTTGTTCCAGTGATCAGATTTTGCTGATCCCTGGGCTTTGTCTTGGTTCCTGTGTTTCTCCATTTTCCTTGTTTGGTCAAAGGGAAGTTTCTTTACTCACCAGTGAGGGTGGGGAGTACTGATCTGCCTGTTTGTCCTCAGAGGAGTGGTTTAAACCAGTAACTTGTAGTTTATTGGCCATTTTGGGTCATTTCCTGTCTTTTCCAGCCCCCTGCTATAAAGCGCGCTTTAGCGTGGAGCTGCCACCGTTGCACACTAGGGCAGCGCCGGTTAATCAGGTTTAAACTATTCGGGCTACCTAAAGTCCACTCTTCAAATTTTCCCTTAAAACTACCTTCCTCAAAGTATACTACTGCTCTATTTAGTGTATCCTATAACTATAAATTATCTCTACTTGACTCCCAAGTAGACTATTCTCTATCTGTATAGCCCAGCACTTGCTCCTACAGTACTTATCACCTTGATACAGAACTCTTGTTATAGATAGTACCCCAAAAAAGCAAACCCCATTTCTCGGTCACCCACACCCCCCAAAACCTTTTTTAAGTTTTTCTGTCTATTCCTTCTAGCATGTCCAGGGATCAGTTGCTAATGTCCTCTCCTGCTCAGCTGGTGAACCTGGGAATATTGAGGCAATGTTACAATTGCCTCATGTACACAGACAACCCTCTCCTCCTCCCACAAAACACAAATACATGCGAGAGATGCAACTATACGGCCAAACTGGAGGCTGAGCTCTCTCAACATAGGACTGGCAAGACCAGACAGGAGGAGAAGGTAACCACACACACTATAGACCCAGTCTCACATAATACCATCACAACCTCAAATCATACACATAAACACACAAAGACATACTCGGAGGCTCTGATCAAAAATCTACCAAAACAGCAGAGGCCACCAAAGCAGACACCCAAACAACTACCACCTCAGAACACAACACCTGCAACACATAGACCACACAGTCAGAGTGTCAAGCAGTCACAGCCCTTAAGGCCAAACACAATGCCAGACACACTAGTCATTGGTGACTCCATAGTCAGACACACTGACGTCCCGCTCACCAGACTGAGTAAGGAAAAGGTCACAGTAAGCTGCCTGTCGGGTGCTAGAATCCGCCACATAATGCAAGCACTCAGGTCTCTCAACAGCAGGTACAAGTATGGCTCGATCATTGTCCACGCTGGTGTAAACGACCTGAGACGTACCTCCTTGGACTACATGAAAAGAGACATAGAGGAGCTCTCTGATTATGTAGCCCAAGCAGGTATGACCCTGACCTTGAGCAGTATCCTACCTTCACCAAGAATGATGCCACAATACAGAGATAAGATGATCAGCTTTAACAATTGGCTTAAACTCTGGTGTCATTCAAAGGGGATCCAATGTCTGTCTGCCTGGGATGACATGCTGGACAAGCCATGCTCCTTCGCAAGGGACAGCTTGCACCTGTCACCCCTGGGATTCTGGATTTTGGCAAAGGCTCTAGCCACCCCCATAGTGCCTTTTTTAGGCAAGGCTCAAATTCTAAACCTACCACCCTAGAACACAACAAAGAAAAAAAACTAAGGGTAATGCTGCTCAATGCCAGAAGTCTTAACCTCAAGATGCACGCACTCGAGGCCCTTCTCAGTATGGAGAACATCGATGTCTGTGCTGTGACAGAAACCTGGTTCAAGGCTCCTGAGAGCACCCCAGCACTATCAGGTTTTACCTCATATCATGCGTTCCGGCCCCAAAATCCGGACAATACCAAGAAAGGTGGGGGGGTATCCATATTCATCAAGGACACCCACACCTCAAGATTGGTGGCAACGCATGATGCATCGGAAACCGTCCAGGTGCAATTAACCATAGGCAAGACTGCTCTGCAATTTGTAGCATGTTACAGGCTACCCTCGCAAACTCAGGAACCTCACATGGCCTTCCTGAAAACACTGGAGGGGATAAATGTATCTCCGAACACCATCATACTAGGTGACTTCAACTACCCTAATATAGATTGGGAACACTACTCAAGCCCAAACACTCTAGCACAAAAGTTCCAGGAATTCATAAACTCAAATGCCATGGAACAACTAGTCACCATCCCCACAAGAGGAGAAAACATACTTGATCTCATCATCACGAACATGGGAGCACAATGTTCAACACTGGAAGTATACCCCTCACTGGTGAGATCAGATCACAAACTAATCTCACTGGAGGTCCTTATCCCGCCCCCACCTGAAATAAAAAAGACCACAGTAAAGAACTTCTCGAAAGCCGACTTCACACTGCTTAAGACTAGTGTGGTCTCCTTTAAGGCCCCCGAGCCGGCGGTAAACATTACTCAAACCGCTGAATCACTTACAAATGCCTTCTACCAGCACCTGCAGGGCTGCATGGATCAGGCAATCCCAAGCAAAACAAAGACTCTTTGTACCAAAGGCAAGCGTCCAGTCTGGTGGACCCCAGCCATAAACAAACTCTACAACAAAAGGAGAAAGCTACTACAAGATAGAGCAAAATCCTTAAAAGGAAAGACACCGCTGATCACTATAAGTAAAAAGCTAAGAGCTCTCATAAAATCATCCAAAGCTAATTTTGAGAGTAAAATAGCTAAGGACTCTAAAGACAACCATAAGGCATTCTTTAGCTATGTCAGAAACCTAGGAGGAAACTCCCAGATATGCTCAGAATTAGTCCAAAATGATGTGAAGATTACTTATCCTACAGACATTGCCAACATACTGGCTGACAGGTTCAGTGCAAACTTCTCCCCCCCTCCCCCCCAAAAGGAGAGCTATCTATACCAAATGATTGTAGCCCCCCAAACATCTCTAACACCCAGGTGAGAACTGCTCTCTCCAAGGCAAAGAACACAGCATCCATGGGACCTGATGGTGTCCCCGGCTGTGTGCTCCACGAACTCAATGAGGAATTAAACCCACAGTTAGGACAGCTGTTTAATCTTAGTCTCACCTCCAGATACATACCCAGGGAGTGGTGCACAGCGACTGTGATCCCACTTCACAAAGGCGGTGCCTCTACCGACCCTGGAAATTACCGTCCCATTAGCTTGACAAGCCTTATCTGCAAAGCCATGGAGAGGATCATAATGGATCTCATAAATAAAGACATAGGGAATTTGCAGACTTTGGATCCAACCCAGTTTGGCTTTGCCAAAGGCAGATCATGCCTTTTAAACTTGGTTGACTTTTTCAAAACAGTCACCAAGGCCATTGACGAGGGAAAGGCAGTCCATACAGCCTACCTTGACCTGGTGAAGGCTTTCGATACAATACCCCACTCGGGTATCATTGAAAAACTCATCAACTTAAATGTAAACCCATACATTACAAGATGGGTTGCAAACTGGCTGAGTGATAGAACCCACAGGGTCAGAGTTGCTGGCACCATGTCAGACTCAAAGCCTGTCACAAGTGGTGTCCCACAGGGCTCAGTCCTGGGCCCACTCTTGTTTGGCATCTACTTTTCTGAAGTGCAAGCAAACACAGGAGGGTTATGGCTGACAAAGTTTGCAGATGACTGCAAACTGGGCGCCGTAGTTGAAAACACATCTGACACAGATATCCTTCAGAAGGGTCTCACAGAAACGGATAACTGGTGCCAGAGCCATGGCCTAAAGTTAAATGCCAAGAAATGCATAGTCATACCCTTCGGGAAAAACAAGGTTACCCCTAGCTACCATATAGGTGGCAATCCACTGATCACAGAAGAAGTTATCAGGGACCTGGGGACCCAGGTTGACAGTAGCCTTTCATTCGACACTCATATTGCTAAAGTAGTTAGGAAGACCTTCTACATTGCCCACCTTATCATGAAGGGATTCACATCTAGATCAAGGGAGGTCATAGTCTCCCTATACTCATCACTCATCAGACCAATGATTGAGTACAATGCCCCATTCGGAATATATCTGACCCGACACTTGCAGCAGCTGGAGAGGCCACAAAAGTTCCTCACCAAAAGGATAAAGGGTCTCAAAAATCTGTCTTATGCTGCCCGACTGAAAGAACTCCAGCTATATTCAGTTGCTTACCGCTTGCTCAGAGGTGACCTGTGCCTGACATACAAGGCCATGTCAAACCCAGATTTGATGAACATGCTTCATCTCAAAAAATCTAGATCCCTCAGAGCCACAAGGGCGACAGACTTAAACCTCGACACGGTTATTAATAGGACCTGCTGGAGGGATAGATTCATCACCCAAAGACTCCCTATGCTGTGGAACAAAATCCCGGTATATGTGAGGCAGAGCACCTCGCTGGCCTTGTTCAAGAGGAATCTTGACCAATGGATGGGAGATCGCAGATACACCCCAGGGGTTACCTCAGCGTCACTGCTCGACAGAGGCACAGCAAAATAATGGGCATAGTTTCTCCAAACTAAAGGGGTGGCGTAAGCCACAAAACTATGGGCTAGGCTTGTAAATGCCCTCGGGCAGATAGCCTAGTATGAACCTATGAACCTATACCTAGGAAGTAGTTTTGTTTGTTTTTTGGCCTGATTCCAAAGTTGTTAATAGTTTTGTCTGTCTAGGATAGTGTTATTCTTTTTTCAGAACTCCCAAGCATTGTCTCTGGCCTTTAGTAAGGGTTTTGTGGTCCTATTCAGTCAAGGGACATAGTTTACTTTAGTTCTAAGTTTTCTAATGGGAGCTATTGTATTAAGAACATTCATAAATGTACTATTGAAAAACTCAACTGCCTGGTCTAATGCTAGAGTTTGTAGTGGGTGCCATTTACATTGTTGTAACATACGATTAAAAATTTGTGGATTTACCTTGTGTTCATCTCAAGTTTCCTTATACAGTATGGGTTTGAGTATGTTTACCTGTTTACGAAGGAGGAATGTGGGGCAGTGATCACTAAGTCTGTCAGGTAGGCAGCCCACATGGTAATTTTGCTTGGGGAAATTTACTTAAGTCCAATCGAGGATTGATTGCTTTGGGGATTTGTTTTGTCAACTCTGGTGGGTTCTTTGATTAGTTGTGAGAATCCAAATAAGTTAATATGGTTTGAAGGATTGTTAGAGTTGCAGGCTAGCCAGTCTAAATTTAGGTTGCCTAACAGGATAGTTATTGGGACAGCTTGACTGTAGCCCATTGTAAGATTTCCTGTATTATAGGAGAGTTGTTTCCAGGAGGGATATAACTACAGAGGAGGTTGATTCTCTTTTTGTTTTTTAGGGATAAAACGGAGCCTAATGTTTCGGCATTCAGAAATTTGGGAAGTGGGGTTTGCAGAGGCTGGAAGTTAAGTGTGTTTTTAAATAGAATTGCAGCTTGTTAAATAAAAACAATAACAACAAAGGAGGCTTAGATGCAAAAGTTTACTAGTGTACACCTGGAGGCAAAAAAACATACAAGTACAGAGTTTTGTCTGACATGATGCAGGAAATACACAATTTTATATAGTCTTACATTCAAGCTGTGCCCACCTTACTGACGTGGTTAGTCACACGGCACCTACATCACTGTGGTCTACAATATTCTATTCATAAGAAAAGCTGATGTTATACATTTTAAAAAGTTTTCCCATGGGAATAATACAGCCTTGCAAAGCACCTGGTTAGTTATAATGTCTTTCTGTAAATGTTACTCTTTCAAGGTTTCAGGCCTGTTCAAATACAATAGTTGGTTCAATCTTGTAATACACTTCATTGTTCTTCTTGCAACATTACTTCAGCAGCTGTGTCTTTATCTTGGTAACATTCACAAGGTCAATTATCCCAGAGGAAGGAAGAAGATTCTCAATGCCTTATACATTTAATTTCCTGAACCAGCAAATAATCATTAGTGAAAAACATAAGCTTGCTAAGCTGGCTACTCCCAGGGTCAGAGTTCAAATACACTGCAGCTCCAAAGCTTCAAGCAATTACATGTAAAATCATTCTTATTGCCATATTGTAAATAGAATAAAATGCATTATATACTATTTGCTTTTAAACTAGCACTTTATACATGTTCAAATACATATTTTTCTAAGATTTTCCTCCCTTTTAATACTTTTAATTCTATTCAGAAACATAAACAATGTTATATCGTCCCCTAGCCTTCTCCTTTAAGGACTTTCAACTAGGCAAGTTATTTAGTTTATATTTCGGAAAAAGCTTCGTCTGGAATCAATAGTTCCAATTCAATGTCTTGGTACAAAGTTTCAGTTACAGATATATCAACAAAATCTTTGACTAATCTTTTCATGCAGTGGATCCCACAACAGACACATGCTCCTAATAGGAGCAGACCAACACAAATAGCAATCAAAATATTCATTAGGATAGAACCCCACCCACCAAACAGACTCTGAAAAAAGTTCGTCAGTGGGTTTGGGCCTGGTTCAGTCATGGCCGATACCTGCTGTATTACCTCTAGGTGGTCATTAATCTCGTGTCGATTGTCTGGTATGAACGCACAGCATTCTTCTTTGATAAGCGCACACGTACCACCTCTCGCTGCTAGGGTGAAGTCAAGAGCCATTTGATTTTGTAGCACAACAGTTCTCATTGCATTCAGTTCATCAGTCACTAGTTCGAGAGCAGAAAAAGTTGCGTTACTCATTACTTTGAGAAGCTTCGACAGCTTTCTCAACTCCCAGATCGATTTGACTGCTCCATATGCTGGAAATATTCCAGCCCAGGATATAACACTGTCACTCAAGTCCATATGAGTAATTTTTTCTTCATCTTTCACGGAATGATGGTTCTTCAACCAGCTTCGATTTTTTTCCCACTGGATTTACAGGTTTTCCGATTGGATCTTCAGGTTTTTGGGCTACATCTCTTACATTTCATATCTTACCTAGAGGTAATTCTGCAGTATGCCTTATAGCCGGAACCAGATAACCCAAAAAACAACTGCCGGACCAATTCTCAGGTAGCCATTTGTATGCCTTTTTCCCACAAACAAAATAACAGTTTTCTACTTTAGTACTGATGCGGGTTAATTCTGAATGAAACATTTTCTTGTCTATAACAGACAATTGTTTATGCAAAACAGGATTTCTCTGCACATCACTTAATGTTGTTTTCATTAAGCTCAAATATGAATCATAATTTGTTACAAACAGTGCCTTTATCTTTAGCTTTAATATAGCATTTATAAGATATAGTTATGTTACAGTTACTCCAACCCACTTGGAGTGTATCATTCTTATAGAAACATACAATTCCCCTCTGTGTAATAGGCAAATACAATGCAATTTTGTCCTGTGATCTTACAGATCCTGTATCAAAAAGTAAATTCTCCCAAGTCTCATTTATCCCCAAGGGGACAGCGGACATCAACAGTCCTCCATATGCTGTTGGTATAGCAGTACAAACCCAGCAATTTGAAATGTTCATAGTCTCTACATATACACGCTTCATAGCTAGGTATGTGTTAAAGTTTGGATGCCAGTCTATAGACAGTTCATCACGTTTTTCCACTTTCACTTGTGTGGTTATATGTAGGAAAAACCACAACAAAAGGAAGGTCATCACAATCATAGTCAATAAATGCATAGTCAACAAGATGATTAAACAATATCTTCTGGGTTGATCTGTATTTTTACTCATTTCGCTCTTGGCCATCCTGCCTTTGTTGTGTATCGGTCACAAAATGTTTATCAAGTTAAAAATTCTTTACCAGTTTACAGTGCGTCAGGTGGACCCAGGACAACCTCTCAGCAACTTTGACTGCAGTAGGCGTCGCCAACAATACCTGGTACGGTCCTTCCCACTTTGGACTCGCCCAATTCTTCCTCTTCGTAACTTTCAGCCACACCCATGACCCAGGGGTCAGCACTGCTTCCAACGGTCTGGTCTGTCTTTTATCTGAAAAAGAGTTCAACTGCAAAACAGTTTTATTTGTTAACAGTTTCCTCATATAGCTAGCTAATGAGCTGTCAGCCTCTAGTTCTGCAGGCATGAGAACTTTTCACTGTGGCACATAATATGCCCTTCCAAATATCACTTCAAAGGGGGTCAAACCCTTTACATTTGGAACTGTTCTCATGCTCAGCAGTGCCAAAGGCAAACAGCAAATCCAATTCTTCTGTTTCATTTACTAAGTTCCTCAACTTGCTTTTTAAAATTCCATTGTACCTTTCCACCAGTCCTGCAGACTGTGGGTGGTAAGCACAATGATTCTTCAAGGAGATCCCAAAGAATCTCCCGAGTTGGTGAATCGTCTGATTAACAAAATGTGTCCCATTGTCACTGTAGATTCTTTCCGGTATGCCAAATCTAGGAATTATTTCCTTTATTAGGGCCTTTGCCACTGTTGCTGCATCCAGATTTTTAGTTGGAAAAGCTTCTACCCATTTGGAAAACATATCTATAATTACTAAACAGTATTTTTTTTCCCTTTACATTTATTTAATTCTATGAAATCCATACAAATAGTGTGGAACGGATATGGTGGTGTAGGAAAACTCCCTTGCTTGGGTTTGAATGTCCCTTGTGCATGATGTTTGTTACAAATATGACATGCTGCACAAAATTTTTGTGTAAAGTTTGTGAATCCATGTGTTTGGAATGTTCGATTTACTAACTGTACCATCCCCCTGTTGAGACATGGCACTGCCCATAGCTCAACAAAGCTGCATATCTAAATAAATTAGACGGCAATATTGTTTTTTTCTCTTTGGAGATATACAGTCCATTTTCAAGGATTGCACCTCATTTCTCCCATTTCTGTTTCTCTACTTTCGTAGTTAGTGTCTGCATTGTTTTTAACATTTCTAGATCTAAAATCTCAGAGGGTTGTAATTCCTCGGTTAAAAGTAAAGTTTGAGTCAGAGGCTGCTTGCTTTGCAGCTGCATCAGCTTTTGCATTTCCTTTTGAAATTCTATCTTGTTGTTTTGTATGAGCTAAACATTTACAAATAGCTACTTTAGTAGGTAACTGAATGGAATCTAACAAGTTCAAAATAAGTTGCGCATGATTAATTGGTTTGCCAGTAGATGTTATCATTCCCCTATTTTTCCATTGCTGTGCAAAAACATGCACTGTAGAGAAGGCATACTGACTGTCAGTATATATGTTCACACATTTATCTTTCGCTAGAGTACAAGCCCATGTTAAGGCTATCAGTTCTGCTGCTTGAGCAGACAGGTTATGCTGTAAGGGTTGGGCTTCTAAAATCTCTGTATCTGTGACTACTGCATACCCTACTAGATTTTTCCCTGTAGGACCCTTTCTGCATGAACCGTCCACATAAAATGTCACCTCGGCATCATCCAAGGGCATATCAGTGAGGTCTTGTATGGGCAAAGTTATTTGCTCAATTTCCTGCAGGCAACTGTGTGGTGTGCCATCCACAGGAGTCGGAAGTGACATTGATGGGTTTAATGTTGTACAACATTCAATTACCATATAAGGTTGGCTCAGCAGTATGGTCATACATGAAAGATGTCTAGCAGGAGATAGATATGCTATTTTTTCTTGCAGTAAAATTATCGCGACTGCATGAGGCACTCTCAATGTGAGAGGGTGGAATAACACCACTGAGGCCGAAGCCTGTACTGCCATTGCAGCTGTGACTACTGCTTGCACACAGTGAGGCAACAATCGTGCCACTGGGTCTAGCTGTGATGAATAGTAAGCTATGGGGCGTTGCTTATTCCCATGCTGTTGCGTCAGAACTGATGTCATGTATCCCTGTTTACAATCTACGTCTGAAAAAATCTTTTGTGGTAATTCGGAAGTCCTAAAACTAATGATGAAGCTATCAATTGTTTTAGTCTGCAGAAAGCTGTTTCTGCTTCAGGTGTCCATTGTAATACATCTTGTGCTGCCATTGGTGTTTTATATATTAAATCAGCCAGTGGAGCAGATTCTAAAGCATAGTTCGATATCCAACTTCGACAAAAATTAGTCGTTCCCAAGAAGGACATAATTTCCTTCTTGGTTGCTGGTTTAGGTGCCTGTAAAATCACTGTTTTTCTGTCTTCTAATATTCTTCCTTCATTGGATATTACATATCCTAGGTATCTAACCTGTTTTCTCCAAAGTTGTAACTTACTTTTGTTTACTTTGTGTCCTTGTGCTGCTAAAAATTTCAATAATGCTATTGTATCCTCTCTGCATTGATGCTGGGTAGGGGCTGCTAGCAAGATGTCATCTACATAAAGTAGAATCTGACTACCTCCTGGTGGGGTAAACCCTGCCAGGTTGCTTGCCATTTCTTGTGCAAATATTGTTGGACTTTCACAATATCCCTGCGGTAGCCGAGTATAGGTATATCTCTTACCCTGAAATGTAAATGCAAACCAATACTGGCTATCAGGATGTATAGGTATTGAAAAGAAAGCATTACTTATATCTACCACAGTGAAATATTTTTGTTGTGGCTTCAAATCATTCAACAAAGTGTGCGGGTCTGGCACCGTAGGTGCTCTAGGTATTATTGCATTGTTTACAGCTTGTAAATCCTGTACCATCCGCCATTCCCAGTTTGCTTTTTTAACAGGAAATAGAGGGGTGTTACATGGTGAATCAAGAGATTCTACCAGTACTCCTTCCTTGGGCAATGCTGCTATTATAGGCTTGATTCCTTGCTCTGCATCTTTCCTCAAGGGGTATTGTCTTTTCTGTGGTCTAAATGCTGATTTTGGTGTAATAGCTACTGGTCCTGCTGTTTGAATAAGTCCTACATCTGATTTACCTGTTGACCAAAGAATATCTGGTATGTCACACAAGGCTTTTTCTTCTTCTAATAAGAATGCTAATCAGCTGTTTTCACTAGTTTAAGTGTACAGCTGGATGTGTCTGTGTTAGCCAATTCAATTTCTGTTTTTGTATTCCCTGCTCTGATAATTCTAACTCAGTTTGTTTTTCCCATCTTGTTACTTTTTCTCCTAAGTCCGCCCATCTCTCATCCTTATTCTTTGTCAAGCTGACATGGTAGTCTATTAGATTTGTACAGTGTCATAAATTCCTGAGGTAATGAACAGCTTACCACACTGTTTCCCTCAGTATCCCAATACAAGGTTCGCAATACTAATCTGTTAGCAGGATTTTTGAATAATTCTTGCTCATATTCTTTATCAGGTCCTGGCATGCTACAGTAGTATAGAGTACAATGTAACAAATGCTGTTGGTCAGTGTCAAGGGAGGGGGTCTTACTGATGGCTACATTCATCAGTTCCTCGGTTACTGCCCCTGGACCAGTCATAACTAGGTCCTGGCTGTACCAGTAAAAAGTCTTACCCTCCGGTTGCACCACAAACGTATCCATTTGTCTTTGTGCCTCCATGCCCTGCATAGTGGGAACTACCGCTATGCCAAATATCTGCATAAGATCTCTTCCCAGTAAGTTTACTGGACATTTTGCAGAAACTACAATTTTACTTTTCTGAGTCATACCTGAAACAGAGTCAGTTATTGCTATATCATGGGAGAGTGGCTCCCTATATAGCTGTCCATTTGCTGCTTTCACTAATATATAATCAGGTGATTCGGAATATTCTGGTAACTTTGAGGGGTGTATCAAAGTTTGTGACGCTCCTGAGTCACACAAGAATTTTACTTCCCTTCCTTCCACTAGAAGTGTAACTTCCGGTTTTGTGTCTGCCAGATAGAGCTCCAAGCTCAGTAATGCCAAATCTAAAATTTCACTTTCTTCATCCTCTACATCTGCTTGCACTTTCTCTGTTCCTTCCACTACATTTACATTTGCCCTTTGTTTGTTTGCCTTTCCTGATGATTTCTGACTTTCATCACTATCATATAGGTCCTCATCACCTTTATTTTCTGTAGTCACCTTTTTATTTAGCCTGCAATCCCTTGCTAAATGTCCTTTCTTTCCGCACTTAAAGCACTCGCCTTTCTTTTTTCTCTTCAAAATCTTCTGACCTTTTGTCAGATTGTCTATTTCCCTGGATATTTTTCTTACCCTTTTTACCTGACTGTACTACAAAGACCTCAGCTCCGTCTTCAGCTGTGAAGACTTGTGTCTTCTTTTTCTTTTTACTATTAAAGTGTCTTTCAGCATGTCTAGCATATTCAAGTAAGGCTTGTAGCCTACTTGTTCGATGATCTATCATATGCTTTGTAATAAAGCTACTGATAGGTGCAATGCAACTTTTCAAAAATGCATTTTTCATTTGCTGTTCATACGAGGTATCATGTGTCTGATTTTCAGGAATAGCCATACCACTATGGTTATTGAAACATTCCAATAATCTACCATAGTACCCATCTACAGTTTCATTCTCCTGTTGTATGCATTGATTAATGCAAGTCCAATCTGCTCTAGGTTTCCATTTTTCAGAAATTCAGTCTGTAAGACCTTTCACTCTGTTGTCTAGTTCTGCGTCACTATGTGGGAGTAGTTTAAGCTCTGCATTACGAGGATTCCAGGTGCCACAAATCATGTGCCAGTCTGGACCCACAATCTGTCTAACTACTTTTTCTACTTCTTCCCCATTCAAGCGGTAACTTAATCTCATACCTTGCAAATCTTGTAAAAACTTTGTGTAATTAACTTTTGGATGAGGGATTCCCTCTGTAGCTTTCCGAATATCTTCCGGTGTCCATGGGCTATATACTAGAAGAGCTGGGTCCTGCCCTTCCTGTCCTGCCTGAGGATTTGGTACCTCGATTAGTGGACAGATTTCTTCCTCACTCTCCTCTAGTGTGTTTCTCCCTACTTGATATAAGTCTGTGTCCTCAAGTGTTTTACTTGTCCGGGACCTAGTTTCAATAGGATCTCTAACAAATGGTTTTAGTGCTCTTGTAACTTCAGGATAACGTGGAGGTGGACCAGCTTGTCCTCCTGCTTCATATCCTGAAAAAGGCATCGGAGGGGGTGGGGGAGGAGGAGCCATCGCTATTACTGTATTATCCTTTTTATCTAAAAATAACGTCTTAGCATTTTTAGTTTTTTGTTCCCTTCAGTTTACTTCCTCAATCCACCTGTGTGCCTGAGGAATGCGTAATTGCTGTTGCTTTTTTGCCTGACCTTCTGCGTCAGATTTAAGCTGTTTTAAAAGTTTAACTAATAAAATCTTATTTAATTTACCGTCAAATCCGTATTTATTAACCCATTTTGTATAATACCTTACATTATCAGCCCGTTGTAATCGCATATATTTTGCGTCATCAGTTAGGGGCAGATCTCGTGAGTTTTTAGTGCACTGATTTCCCATTCTAAAAGAAAATGTTACGTAACCCTTTTCACCACGTGGTATTTCAGTTCCTTACACAGTTTATCTAGAATAACTGCCTACCTTATTCTGTTTCCCTGATCTCTGACAAAATATAAAGTAATTTCCTTTTGTCCCTGATCTGTATAACAAATCTCTGACAATGACATTTACTGTAACCTAGTCCCTGATCTAAAACAGAAAAAAGGCAAATATCTTCCTACCTGAGCCTCCTGAGTCGACCAGTTCGAGACCGCTCTTCGGCCGCAGATCAGAAAGTGGCCAGCCTCTCAAAACGACAATTCAGTCTGAGGTCTTTGTGTTTCAAGAAGAACCATTTCAGTAGCTTCTCCTGTGCAGTATTCGACCACCGGTACACTCTGATCTGTAGCTGTCTGAGGGCTTCCGTTTACCGAAGGACCAAACTGTTAAATAAAAACAATGATAACACAGGAGGCTCAGATGCAAAAGTTTACTAGTGTACACCAGGAGGCAAAAAAACATACAAGTACAGAATTTTGTCTGACATGATGCAGGAAATACACAATTTTATATAGTCTTACATTCAAGCTGTGCCCACCTTACTGACGTGGTTAGTCACAGGGCACCTACATCACTATGGTCTACAATATTCTATTCATAAGAAAAGATGATGTTATACATTTTAAAAAGTTTTCCCATGGGAATAATACAGCCTTGCAAAGCACCTGGTTAGTTATAATGTCTTTCTGTAAATTTTACTCTTTCAAGGTTTCAGGCCTGTTCGAATACAATAGTTGGTTCAATCTTGTAATACGCTTTGTTCTTCTTGCAACATTACTTCAGCAGCTGTGTCTTTATCTTGGTAACAACATTCACAAGGTCAATTATCCCAGAGGAAGGAAGAAGATTCTCAATGCCTTATACATTTAATTTCCTGACCCAGCAGATAATCATTAGTGAAAAACATAAGCTTGCTAAGCTGGCTACTGCCAGGGTCAGAGTTCAAATACACTGCAGCTCCAAAGCTTCAAGCAATTACATGTAAAATCATTCTTATTGCCATATTGTAAATAGAATAAAATGCATTATATACTATTTGCTTTTAAACTAGTACTTTATACATGTTCAAATACATATTTTTCTAACACAGCTCCACCTCCCTTTTTGGCATTTCTGCCTAGTCTTAGGATGTTATAGCCTGTGGAGAGAATTTCTTCATTTTGGGTGGTGGGTTTTAGCCAGGTCTCAGTAATGGTTAGTATATCTGGGGAGTAGTGGGCTATGAATGCGTGTAGGTCATGTAGTTTGTTGGATATACTTCTTGAGTTTAGGTTAATAATAAGTAGGTCTGATTTCTGTTTGTGTGAGAGAATATTGTTGCATGGACCTGGGTTGGGGTGTATGTCTCCTGAGATTAGTAGCCATTTTTTAAGGAATAGTTTGAGTTTTATAGCATGTGCTAGGTCTATATTTGCTCTAGATATTGTTTGCCTACTGAGAGGTAGTGTGGTGTGTGTTGCATGCTATGCAATAATAATTTTTTTCCATTTTTGGACATAAGTAGAATCATTTTGTCAGTAGATGACTAGGGAAAAGGCAAAGAAGTCCATGCAATCACTTTAGGCTATAAATAATGGTACAGCAGAAAACGCAGTTAAAAAGAGGTAAGCAATTTTCTAACTTCAATAGAAATTGTAGACTTAAGATTTTTGAGAAAATCACAATGTAATATTCCAGTAATTGGTACATTTATGCAGTACAGTAGCATTAGTCCATTATTTAATTCCTTTATAATGCTACTCACATTCTTCTATTGATGGCATTTCACTTTATTGACTATAAAAGCATAAACAAGGTTGTAAAGAAATATAGAATGAAGCCTGAAAAATATCTAATTCATTACTTCTAAGTTATAATGGGAGACATTGATAAAAATGAGAAAGTACATTTGTGTTAAGTTGAACTTACATTAACAGTAGATGTTTGAATGATCACTGCTGCAGTAGCCTTAGCTGTATGTGTTATATCCTCACAAAGATGTCACAGCAGGCCAGCATCCAAAGCTTCAGGGCAGCTTTCACACATTGAAACTGTCAGGCAGCTTGAGCTGATCTGAATAAAAGGCATGTTTGGCTGCAAAGTCCTTCAGAGCTTTCTTGCCAGCAGAGAGAGAGAGAGAGAGAGGCTGAGCCATGAAAGGACAATACTAGGAACAACTAAAATTAAATGTCCACACCCTGGCGTATGAATGACATGAAAAAACAGGGAGAGTACAGAGAGGGAGAGACAACTGCAGCAGTGATCATTCAAACTTCCACTGTTATGGTAAGTCCAGCTTACACAACTGTACTATGTTCATGATATCACTGCTGCAGTAGCCTTAGCTATATGGGTAGATTAGCTAGACTAACTACATTTGGAAGGTGGAAGAAGAGTCCAGGAGCACCTTGGGAATGGTACTAGCAAAGCTTGATCTGGACCTAGAGAAGGATTCAAGCTTATAGTGCATTGTAAAAGAATGTACAAAGGTCCAAGTAGCTGCTGGGTCTATATTATAACATTGAAGTCTACAAAGATCAAATGTTATAATATCGAACCCTAAACACCGAAATCCACAAACATCGAACAGTCAGAATGGGAAAAAAATCGCTATTCCGAGAAACATACACACAACACAAACACACACAAAAAGCAGCAATCCAACAGCAATCCACACACATACACTTAAAATCCTACACCTAACCTAAACTTTACACACACTAATAGCTATCAACTTACCTTAACCCAAACCTAACCCTAAGGTCCGTCACTATCGCACACTCACCTCACCCATGCCCTAACCTTAACTCACCTAACCTGCCCCCCAACCCTAACTTACACACAACCGCACATTTACCTGACCTGCTCCCTAACCCTAACTCACCTAACCTGCCCCCTAACCCTAACTTACACACAATCGCACACTTACCTGAACCCAACCCGTAACGTTCCAACATATCGAATGCTGAAAACAGTGAAACCACAGCAACGGCCCACCAAATTCTTTCCATGGGAAAGAATTTGGTGTCCTGCACCTTCCCTGTTTTCAGAGTTCGACAAAACTGGTTTGATATTATAACATTCGAACTTTATAAAATTTGATGTTATAATATAGACCCGTAGCTGCTTCTAGAATACGTCTAGAATCCAACTCTTCCCAAAAAGCCATAGATGAAGTCAAAGTCTGGGTATAATGGGCCTTGACACTACCTTGAATAGTTTTGTTATGGTGAGTTTAACAAAAGGTAATAGCCTTTAACAACCATTTGGAAATAGTCTGCTTTGACACCGGTAGCACCTTCTAGTTACATTCAAAGGAAATGAACACTTGATCTGAAGATTTAAAAGATTTACTTTAGTCAAGATAGAACCTGAGTTGTTTGCAGACATCCAAGGTATGAAATATCCTTTCTCCCTCATTTTTAGGTTCAGGAAAGAGAATGGGGAGGTGTGGCTTAAAGTAAACTTCAATACCACTTTAGACATAAAAGAAGGATTATTTCTTAAAGAAACCTATCCCTAAAGAAAATGAGATAGATTTGACTCACTATAACAGCTTGTAACTCAGATGCCTTTCTTGCAGAGATCAGAACAATCAGTAAATTTGTTTTCCATGTTAAGAATCCCAAGTCAGCCAGATTAGCTGGTTCAAATGAAACACATATTAGCTTCTCTAACACAAAATTAAGATCCCAGTGAGGGACCAATAGTTTTCTTGGAGGCCTTTTATTCAAAACCCCTCTCAAGAACATTTTGACATAAGACAGCGTGGAAAGAAGAGGATCCATGGACAGACATGCTGCAATGGCTGATAAATGAACCTTGTTAAAATGAATAAGAAAGGTCATAGGATAGTAACTCACCCAAATATTGTAAAAACAGAGAACAACTAGCCCTAAATGGGTGCTGGTTATATTGTTGGCACTGACTAGAAAATCAAATCTTTTCCATTTGCTAATTTATGATTTTCTAGTAGCAGGCTTTCTTTTCTCCATTAATATCTGTTGCATGTACTCAGTAAACCGTTTCCTAAAAGGAATTAAGATCCTATTATTCAGGCAATCAAGTGAAGATGATTGATGTCAGGGTGTATCATACAACCCTGTTCTTGTGTGAGTAGATCCAGTTTGTGAGGAAGCTTATGGTAATTGCCTCTGCTTACTTCCAAAAGAGAAGAGAACCATGGTTGACTGGGCCAGAAAGGAGTCACCACAGTGATCTTGAGGGGATTCCTTCTGAATCTTCAGAAAGACACTGGATATTAGTGCAAAGTGTATAAAGGCATATAGGAGCATTTCTATCAAAGGAAAAGAAAAGGCATCCATATTTCAGATCTTCTTGCATGGAGTCCTGGAACAGAATCTTGCCAGTTGATTGTTCAAAGAGGAGGCAAAGAGAGCCTACATGAGGAATTTCCTTCAGTTGGATCAAACCTTTCAAGACACCCTGATCTAGTTTCCATTTTTTGTGATGGCCTGCACTGGTCCAGCTCACCTTGACTGCCACACAATTTTGTTCTGATGGAATGTAGTGTGAGAATATGCTGTGAAGCTATATCCCAAGCTAACATGGATAGTCAGCAAAGGGGGTATGACTTGGTTCTGCCTTGCTTGCTGATGTACCAAATGTCTGTGGTATTGCCTGCAACCACTTGAAGAGGTCCTGAAGAACAGGTGGAAAAAAAAATGCCATTCTGGAAAATGCAGGATGGCCCACTGGGAAGGAGGAATTTCCTTCAGCTGCCATATGTAACCTTGATGAATGATTTTCAGAGCCCATTTGTCTGAAGCAATCTGCTGTCAAATAGAAAAATGGAAATTCAGACTTTCTGGAAGAAAAAAGGCGTCATGGGGGGAACAATTCTCTTGAATAGTAATTTAGACTTGTTGGACTGTCCTTGGTTTCTGGAGGTTCAAGACTTATTTTTGGAACCTCCTTGCCATTTCTTCTTAAACACCTGTTCACTTGAATTTTGTTGAGACTGTTTATTCTGTTTTTTTGCCAAAACTGGATGAGAATAGAAAATTCCTTGGGTCACAAAGGGCAGAAGACTGAAGAAATTTATACATCCTATCTGTCTTTTTAGGGACAACTAGCTAACTATCAGTAAAATTATAGGTAGTAACATACACATCCACTAAAGCAGGCAGAATAGGAAGAATGTAGGTTCTGGAAAATTCTTCTGTAACATCTCAAAGTGTTTTCTGAAGGACAGAAACCTCAGTGGTCTTACACTGAAAAAACTGGTACATTCTAGTAATAATCTCAGAGAAAGTGAATTGCCACCCCCCACCCCCACGGGAGAATCAGAAACTGAGCTCTCCTCTTAGTCTGAAGCAGAAATATGAGACAAAAAGACTTGCATCGTTCCCTGCATCTTCCTGTTCAGATTCAGAATATTGAATCTCTTCAGGAAAAGAGGAATCACTCTTTCCTTTACCAGAAATAACTTTACACTAAGTATCAATAGCCTGAATTAAGCCCTGAACCAGACCCAGTAAACTAATGCTATCCAAAGGCATTTGAGAAAGATTAGGTACATGCTGGGTTTTCTGTTTCTGTTTAACAGGACAAGTGGGACCAACCATGGTACTAATGGCAGCAGTTGCATCCCCAGGGAATGACACAGCATTCTGACTCAGCGAGGAAACCTTCCCTGCTCCCTCTCCCAGGACTGAGAAGAGTGGCTCTACCTTGCCCATTGAGGGGATCCCTAAAGCCACACAGGACATGGCTAACTCCATAGTAGCTGCAGGTGCTATACAGAGGCATCCAGGGTAAAAGATGAGTGATCTGAGGTATAATAAATAGTCACAGTAGTCACCCACCTGTGGCTGAAGCAAATTGCTAGTATTCTGTTGTGGACAAGGCTGTTTGCTTAACTTCCTTTTCTTTTTCTGGCTGGAAAAAAGATTGACAATGGGACCAGTAGTGTGTTCCATGGTCAAGCCAAAAATGTCACTGCTTTCCCAAGGAAGGCAACCGTCAATTTTCAGTAGACACTACCAATCTACAAAAGTTACTTTTTTGACAAAAAAGACACAATTAAAAGCACTTTAAAAGACTATGCCACCCCCAGAAAAGAAAAATAAACACAATTTCCCCACAGAAAAAATGTTTTCAGTTACTTTACACTACTTTTAAACTGACAGAAAAAAAAAATGAACGCTCCATTTAAAAATACATTACAGTCTCAAGATAGTCCATTAAAGCATAAGACCCCTAGTTTTAAAATAAATTTCCCGAAGTAGAAAGTAATAAAACAGCAGCAAAATTCAGAAAATCAAAGGTTTGTTCCCCATAGAGAACTTATCTGCCCAGCAAATGAAAGCACAAGATGACTGTAGATCCTCAAAAGTTTCTGAGGAATGTACTATTTGGCAACAGTAAAGTCCTGATGGGCTTCATACCCAAATTTGTCCTTTAGCCATCTCACTGTGAGCTGCCTGCCAGTTTGGGTGCATGGAAGATGCCCTGAACCTTTGCAAGCTGGCCATTTGTTATGTCCTTGGTAGGATATAACCCATATAGCTAAGGCTACTGCAGCAGTGATCGAAATGATCAACATGCATAGTTTAGGTGCAGACAGGGAACATGATCAGCATTTTGGCACAAGGTAAATAAGCATAACATGCTGGCTAAATACATATTAGATGTAAATCCTTCAGTCCCAAACTTGTGTGTATATGACTAAGTATCACTGCATTTTACTGACAGAAGAGGATGAGGAAAATTGCAAGTTTACAGAGAAGAGCTGAATATTATGAAACTTGAGGACAACACAGAAAAATAAGGTAGAGGTCTTCAAAATACTTTTATTTTTGCCAGACTGCTGGAACAGTCAATTGAGTGCAGTATGGCTGTCCAGGTTTATTAAATGTTGTTAAGTCCATATAGCTGTAAAGACCAGTGCACAATTCAGGAAGGGTGAAATGCTCAGTTAGGGAGCTTTTGCTGTTTGAATCTTATCCAGAGTTGCCTCTGAGTATTTCTTAACTTTTAAGGAAAATAACATTATACTCTGCAAAGTGGAAGGATCTGATCTAGAAGGAAAAAAAACACTGCCACGTTTAAGGACATGCTATGGCCTCCATGGAGTCTTGGAAATCATATAAGAAACATAAAAGGCTTATAAATATTGTGGAAGCAAAATCATAATGAGAGGAGGAACTTCCATGTTATTGCTAAGCAACTTAGGATAAAATTAGACTTCTGTTTCTTCTAATGTTAATTATTTTTTCAGACAGAATTATGTAGTCCTGATCTTTGAAGGTATTTTTGCTCTGTCTCTTATTTTTACATAAACATTAACTGTTTGCTTGTCCTTCTTGCATTTAGAGAAAACTATATATATATATTTTCCCAATATACTCAGCATCCCTCCTCTAAATACATTTAAAATCACATAGCATTGCTATTTTATGACATAATGACTATGAAGATGATCTGAATTAGCTTTCATGTCTAGCTAGGTAATATAACTAAAAACGCCAAAAAGCACAAATCCTTGATGCTCCACACTAGAACAGAACACTAAGCCCATAAAGTATTCAAATTTTAAATGCTTTATGGGCTTAGTGTTCTGTTCTAGTGTGGAGCATCAAGGATTCGTGCTTTTTGGCATTTTTGGTTTATTCGTGCTTTACCAGTCTGTATTTAGGTAATATAACTGATATCTGCTACATTTAATTAGTAGCAAACCTGAAGCAAAAGCAAAACTGATTATACTACTGTGTCATTGAGCAATGCCAGCATATGAATAAAGCCAGTAAGAATATTTTAGTTACTGAATGAAAAACAAACTAAAAATATGCCTGTGTACAAGTGAAGGTTCAAAGTTAAATATACAAAAAACACTTGCAGGATGTAGCAATAAATTCCAAAAGCTGCCAGGTGGCAAATCCCAAAGAAAACTTCTTTTATTGAAGCCTTTGAAGATATTTGTGAAGTAGAAATTAGAAGATTGTTGCAACAAAAAAGTAAACTATTACAATTTAACCAAGAAGCAAAGAGAACGTTTTGAAGCCTTAAAAAGTAATTCTTCCATCAGAATCATGAGAGCAGACAAAGGGAGGGTCTATGGTGGTGGTAAATACAGGTGATTATTTCAATGGTGTATATGAGCTTTTAAAGGATGTGCATTCATAAAAAAGTGACAAAGTTGGAAATAAAGTATATAAATATATTGATGCATGGTTGGTGGATCAAGTGGACAAAGGGGTGATTTCAGAGATTATGTTTGAATTTTTTCAGGTCAACAAACCCAAGGTTGGGTATTTCTTTGGAATACCCAAAGTGCATAAAAATGAGCAGAATCTGCCATATAGACCAATGTTTGCAGCTAGGGCATCGAAGTTAGAGCCCCTATCTAAATTTGTTGACAAGGCCCTATTAAGGTTGGCACAAGGAACCAAGTCATTTATTACAGATTCAAAATATTTTTGGACAAAATAAGAAATTTAGAGATAGCCAAAGATTATATATTAGTTACAATAGATGTGCAATCCTTTTACACCTGCATTCCTCATGAAAAAGGTTTGGAATGGGTAGGTTATATGTTAGTTGAAAGTCAACAATTTGAAGTAGGGGAAAGTGAGTTTATTTTGGAAAGCATAGAACACATTCTGTCTTACAGTTTTTTCACTTTTGAAAATGAATTATTTTTGCAGACAATGGGGGATGGCTATGGGGACAAGGATAGCACACAATTATTCCAATTTAATTATGGCTTATTGGGAGACCAATCCCTTGCCCCACATAGCAGTGTACAACAATCTTTTATGTTAGTACAGATGTATTGATGATTTTTTGTGTGGAGGGGTACAGAAGGCAATTTAAAGGATTTTTTTAAAGAAATGAATAACAGCACAAGTTTTTTGACATTTTCATTGGAATATAATTTTTTTAGGATTAGTTATTTAGATTTAGACATCATTAAGGAATAAGGACAACAGACATTTAGTACAGATATAAGTTACAAGAATGTGGCTAGCAATAGCTTACTTCTTTACACCAGCATGCCCCCTATACATACGTCAACCATAATATAGTGAAAGGGCAGCTGATTAAGGTAGAGAGACTTACAAGTGATTCTAGCAAAATAGATAGATTTGTGGGAAAATTACATGAGAGGTTCAAGCACAGGGGATATCCCAGTAAGAGAGTTAGCAACTTATTAGGACTGAAAGGTGCAAGAAAAGAGACTAGGGAAGGAGAAGAAACAGTAAAGCAGGAAAAAAATTGGAAAGCAGTCATGCCTTTTAATCTTCACAGTGGACAGTGAAGCCATCAAAGGAATTATTAATAATAATTGGAGGATTTTAGTAGCAAATAAAGAAGTTAAGGCTGCAGTGGGAGAAGAACCCATATACATTAACAAAAGTGCTAGGAATTTTAAAGAGATTCTAGAAAATAAACATGCACCCAGTAATAATAGAGTTAAGGATATGTACAAGTGTTTAGACTGCAAAGAGTGCAGATTTATAGCAGAGAGACCTTATGTAGAAGTACCTATGAAAAAAAACACTACAGTGCCAGGTAGGTTTACATGCAGTTCAGAATTTGTTGTATACATGGCAAGTGCCTAGCATGTAATTTCTTCTACATAGGAAAAACCAAAAGATCACTGAGAAGGATAATTTATGGACATTATTATGGAATAAAAAAGTAAGATTACAATAATGCACTGTTTGTTTTGTCCCAAGTGTTCAAAGTTTTTGTTTTCGGTAATAGACTATGGGCAGGATTCACGAAGCCTCCGTGTAAGAGTTATAACTCATACACGGAGGCTGCAGTTAAACGGAGTGATGTCAGCATGCTTTGCATATTCATGAAAGCATGCTGAATCACACTTAAGGCTAACACGGTCCGTGTAAGACAGTAGGGGGCATGTCCGTAGGCCGAGACCTGTAAGCGGATATGCCCCCAGAAGAGGAAAAGTTCCCAAAGTAAACACCCACGACAGAGTCCACGGAAATGTGAATAAACAAAATATAACACATGCCCCCACAGACTATGAACAGAAAACATATAAATAAACATGTTATATATATTTTTTTAAATTGTAAAAATGTTTAACCGTGAGTGCGCTCGTTATGCTGGCGTGCCCGTAGTGCAGCTACAGTTAGCAGTCAGTGGGAAAGCATATAAGAACTAAATATGCAAAATAAGCCAGGAAGCAATAGCGTAGTGGTAGAGATCTTGGCTGAAGAGCAGGCATTCATGGCTGGAGCCCACACAACACCAATTTTTATTTTTAGCAAAATAAGCACGAAACAAGTCCCTGAGAAATATGTACACATAAAACCACATTTTATGTAAAATGTAATGAAACAGCCCATTTATATTGAAGAAATGTGAGGTAACAAAAGAATAAAAAATGCCAGATGTGCCCATAGCTGAGCTACAGTTTAACAGGGTGAGTGCATCTGCCCGTAGATGAGCAGTGGTTTAACTGGTGCAAAATGAGTGCCCGTAGCTGAGCAGTGGTTTAACACGCTAAATCTATGTGCCTCTAACTGAGCTGAGCGTAATATGCGTGCCGATAGCCAAATGAGGCTTAAACCAGCGTACCCCATTTGCGCGGAGCTGCGCACTGCGGAAACAAGCTAACCGACGGGCAACGTTGAGCAAGCCGTATCAAAACTGCCTTTACACAGACACACCCCTCAGCATGTCTAGACAGTCATGAAAAATAAAAAGCAGTGGCCAGGTTCGAACCCAGAATACTATACACCATAGTCAAGGTACCAAACCACTAAGCCATGACAGCAGTACCTAGAAATGCAATAATAGCTAATATATAGGAATGAATACAAACTGGAGCATAACACTGCAGGTTTACTGAAGTTGATACAATTCCAAAATGGCCAATCACAAATATGTGCGGGAAAAACGACTATATAAGCCCCATAGGTGGGAATACACAGCATAAACGATTGTAGAACTGAACTGCAGGCAGAATGACAGGAGTAGGAGAGGGTAGTTGCTTTTGAGCACAGAGGTGGGGTGTTGAGGAGTCCAGGTACATGGTCTGGCTCCTAGTCCACAATCATGAGGCCCAACTCATGCAGGGCCAGGTCCTCTGGGGAGCATACAGGGCCGAGGCGTGGGACCGGTTGGCTCATGATCTCACCAGTGCCACAGGGATTCCAAGGACTGGTGAGCAGGTCCGTCACAACCATGCGGACCTGAAGAGACGCAAGCAGGACCAACTGAACCTTTGGATCCAGGAGGCCCAGCAAACACCAACGCCCCACTACTGAGTAAGTTACATTTAATTATATATGTAAGAAATTAAACTAGCTGATATTATGGAGATGTGTATTCCAATATTACTTCATTTATATTACAGCTGCAGGTGTCCGTTCTGCGAACCGCAGAGCCTATGGTGATAGGCTGGTGCGGTTGCGCCACCAGGCAGGTCAGTAATCCACTACCAGTAACTGTAAAGAAATATAAAAGTATGACAGTCAGCAAGAGTGCAGTGTAGTCACTAAGGAATAAAATGTGCAAGTAATAGTGTGAAAGTGTCTGCAAGTATTGCTTGATTACAAAAGTGTGTTTCAGCCTGTAAGTTAAACCGAAAAATGAAACTGACATAAATTCTGAAAAAAAATGCCCCACCTGTAAGAAAATAGTACACAACCTGCAGCAGGCTGAAAAGTATAGCTACAGAAGATGATGAAATCACATGTGTGAAATATATTCCTGTTGAAATACTGAAACATGACAGAAGTGAGACTGCTGGAAAGGATTGTAATAACTACAGGTAAAACATGTCAATAAAGCCTAGAAGTAAGTACCATCCTGAATAGTAAAATGAAAGCAAGTGAGAGAGTGTGAGAAAGTGTCATGAATCCAGCAATACAGTAGTAATAACCCCTGAATAAAGTATACTGTAGTCAAGACAGAATGAAATGCATGTGAGAATCAAAACCAAACAGCGAAATCTGTTCAAAGTGTTGCTGCATCTGGAATGTGTATCCCAAAATCTGGATATGTTGCTCTCAGTCTGTAATATGCAGATAGGATGATTGTCTGATATACCAAACATCCTCACTTGTCTACAGCTATATAAAGCAAATGTAGCAGGATGATGTAGCTGAACAAAGCTAGATATGAATGTGTATGAAGAACAATAAAATGTATATTGATGTTGCAGTAACAGTCCTATCACCAAGTTGAAATAGTTATCATATAGGAAACTGCAGTTAGAACAGTAGTGTGTATATATCTGTAGCTATTAGAAATGTACAGCATATGTATTGGTATTTGAAGGTGTTAATATTATTTTCTTCACCCCACCCTATAACCACATATAACCCATTCCACGTGAAAATGGTATGTGCAATCACAATTAACACCCCTGGACGTTTGTCCTGTTGGGTCATCTATATTTGCATGTCCGTTGATGCATCTGCCCTGTTCATACATCCAAATCTGATGGCCTGTTGCCATCAATTAACCCTGCATGTTGTTGGACTGTGTATTTCTGTTCAAATTATGCATGTGTTATGCACGCTGTTCAATGATGTGACTATCTGGGTGTTTGGTTAATGGGAATACTAATGTACGCTGTTACAACTAATTGTGAATGGTATTATATGTCACTAACCCAAACTGTCATGACATAATGCAAAACATAGGACGACAGGGAAGGCGGGTTCCAGCGGACCCACCTCTCCCACCTCAGCTGGCGAGTGCACCTGGCACTAGTGATGAGTCCGGACCCTCCTCCGGTGGCCCTGTGCCACCTGCAGGTGGAAGCACTGCAGGGGATGGGGCTCGTCCCCCCTCTGCAAGTGTGGCCAGAGGAGAACCACCACTCACCCTCCGTAGTGTCTGGACTGTGGTGCGTAGGGAGATTTGGGATTCTGTTCTCGAGCACCTACGCCAGCTTGAGGCACAGGTGGCACAACTAACGGGCATGCCTGTTGCCCGGCCTACACAGCCCCCAGCACAGCCCCGTCCTGGGCAGTGAAGGAACAGTGGCAACTGCCTATGGGTGGGGATATCAGTTCCACTGTTGCCATCTGTGGGCTCATGGGCTCTGGATATCCAAACCTCCGTCCCCGTCAATTGTATAACCCCCCCACATGTGTCATACACCACCCCTGTATGTGTTTTATTTGTCTTGTCTGTTTAGCTACCCAACCTACCTCCCCAGCTGTACCGACTTCCTTCACCTGACATATCACTCTCACCTGAAAAAAAAAAAAAAAGGGCACTCTGTACCCACAAAAAAATTGCGCCCCATACATAGCTGCCCATTCCGCACACATGTCTGCTGGACATGGAATCTATCAATTACAATTGGCTGTACAACAAGTATTATTGTTGTCCAGACACCTCTCTCAAGGGTGGAAGGTTTCAAATGTCACACCAAATTACATACATATGCACAGCTGTTGCTGATGAAGAAATGGGCAGCTATGGGCTTTACCTACATCCCTCCTGCAAATCCCAAGCTTGTTTCCTACTGTCTTACCCTCTTTGTGACCCCTTTTTCACCACTTTCCTGTCTCCCCATGTGCTTTTCTTTCAAAGAAAATAGCGCGGGTGTGCGCCAGAGTAAGCACCGTTAAGCGATTGTAAGCGGGTGTGCGCTTGTGTGCGCAGAGCTAACCGCGAATACGCATGCGTGAGCTCCACGCAAACCAGCACTAACCCGGTTACAACTGCTTAAAAGTGCCTTAGTCACTTTGATTGACAGGTCCTGTACTCAGTTCAAAAGCAAAATAAAATCCCACTGTTAGTCCCGAACCCAGGACCTTGGAAACACTAGTCTGTATGACCTACCACTAAGCCATGACTCTTATACAACAACATTGTGCTAAAATAAATATAACATGTAATAGTAGGGATGAATGTAAAGGGAATATAGGATGTGTAGTACCCAAAGCATGTCATGTAGAATTACTGTCAAAACTACTGGATTCCCACAATAGTATTGTGTGAACACAAACAGCCATGCTAGTTGGTAGCTTGTAGATAATAATTTCAGTTAAAGTACATATATAAATGTATGTATATGTACACACATATATATATATATATATATATATATATATATATATATATATATATATAAATATATATCTATATATAGTTGTAGGAGTCATTGTGCATACACACTTACTACAGGGAACATGAGAGGAATGGAGAAATGTGAATCTACAACACAGCCTGAATCATGAGAGATACTAACCTTTACACTTACAGAACACTGTCCACAGCATACCAGCATGGTCTCCGCCCTTACAATCTGAAAGGGCAACGCCTATCCCACATACCCTTTTATAGCACTGACCTGAAATCACAGTGAGAACTGCAATCAGTACACAACTGGCTGTATGCAATTAGCAAATGCTGGCTTACAATTGGTGCAGAGGCCATCACATGGACCTATGCAGATACCTACAAAAGCATCCAGTACTAACACTCCACACATGCAATACATTCATTGCACTGTCTGGAAGCAGACAGAGAGAGAGAAAAGTGTGAGAGAGAGAGAGAGAAAATAAAAAAAATTAAAAAATTATACACTGTGACTCTGTCACCTGAAGTTGTCAGCAGTGACAGTAGCAGCAGCAAGCCAAAGCAGTGGTAATGCAACCAGCTGCGACAAACACAGGTAATGCAAAGTAGCATGTTAATAGTGTGCATACTGTGAACCCTCCAAATGCGTCATAGGTCTGTATCTATAGGTATGTCCATGTGATATGTTGTGTGTACGAAGTTCCACCAAAAGGGGATGACCATACATTACATGTCAATCAGTCTTAGGCCATGATCCTGCAGCAGTTGTCTGTGCGTTGCCCCAAGCAATGGCTGTAGTCACTGCTTTGAAAGGTCAGCCAGGTTCAAAAGGCAGGATCAGCCCATCACAAAGGCACACTGGCTGGGAGCAAGTGTCTGCAGGTACCCGATATCACTGCATATGCATCCCATACTGCTTAATTCCATAGCTTAGCAGACCAGGCTGGTTATGCATATGATGTGGTAGTTCCCAGGGTCAGTCGAGGAGCCTCCTTAGTGGTGTGGGACCACTGTCGCTGTATGCCACTGTCCAGGTACATATCCTGTAGTATGGCCAAGATAAATTATCAGTGTTATATGCAGTTGTATGTCCTCTTGGAGTGCAGGTAGCACACATCCAGGGTTACTATGAGGTCACAGTGATGCTGTGTGTTCTGCTCTGCTGAGGGCGGCCCTCACCTGGACATGTGAGATGATAGGGAGGTTACATACAGCTGTGATAAATATTTCAACTGGTGGGGGAGAAGGAGGGGGGATACGTGCACCGAACATGTCTGCAAGACTGTTGCCAATATCCATGTGTTTGAATGTTAAGTAGGTGTGTATTAACACAGAGCATATCTGAGGCATGTGGTCCATATGTGTAACATAACTGAAGAAGGCCTTGTGGTCATCCATAGTGTTTGTGGCCACGTGTGCCTGTGTGCCTGTGTCCACGTGTGCCTGTGTGCCTGTGTCCATGTGTGTAGAAGTGCATCACTGGTAACAATGTCTGGAGACTGTAAACTGTGTTTCCTGTCTTCCTCCCACAGGTTCTGGGGCTGCTCTGGTGACCCGCAGCAGGGAACCTGAATCCTGTGCCACGGGTACTGGTAATGATGATATTTGTGTAATGGTACAGCAAGGTGTGTCAGGGTCTGCCATTGGTCAGCCAATTGACAGTACACAGCTGTCAACCCCATCATTGCGCACAGTCATCCTGCCTGTACATCCTTTGTCAACATTGTCCCTAGGTGATGGGCAGGATACAGTGGGCATAGACCAGGGTAATGTGGTACCTGTGGCACATGCATCCCCACACAGCAGCCATGGGCAGGATCCTCCGATGGTACCACACAGACAGTTGCCCATGGGTTCTTGTGGGAGCATCCGTGGGCGTACTGCCTCTGGCTGACGTGCTCAAAGAGGTCTGTCAACCTCAGCTATGTTTCGGACTGTTATGCAGGCACAGTCACGTATGGAAAGGTACACCAGACAGGGTCTGAGGGAGCTGAGAGCATGTCGCACAGCCATGACAGACAGTATGTGTGACATTGTGGATGCTATCCGTAACTTCACTGATGTCATAGACAGACGTTGGGGGGACATATTACAGCAGTTCCACAACCAGATGTCCATGAGCCAGGGCAATGGTGGGCGTTTGCGGCATTGACGTGGTCGTATGCCGGCAACAGCAGCAGCTGGCAGTTGGCGCGGCTGACAACAGGCTCGTGCATGCCCCCATAGTGACATCAGCAGCCCCAGCAATGCTGGGTCTGTGCTGTCATTGGAACGCCCCAGGAGACCACGTGCACGTGGCTCTGGACAGTCCCAACAGGGACCTGTGTCCAGTTAACACACTCCCGCTTCTGATGACAGTACCCAGTCTGGCTTAGTACTGGATACAGTCCGTAGCACCCCTGACAGGCACAGGTACCGTGTCCGTGCACACAGACACTGATCTGTATGACCTGCCAGGTGCAGTCTGTGGCTGTCCACAAACCCCTGTATATAGCAGCCATGAGGTGGAACTGTGTGCGTGCATACACACATGTGAAATGTTAACACCTAGGGTGACCACATACATGCAAACACTGCACCAACACTGCCCCACCCTGTACTGCTGCCTCTCACCAACACACATACACACACATGTTAATTGGTGGTATCAGTGGCTGACTCAGGCATACCTAATCCACACCCTGTGCATATGCTGACACTGTGCCACCTCCTGCAATCTCCAACATCATTGCGGGAACAGGTAAACATGTTGCTGATGCACAGGGTGACTACATAGAAGTGTATTAGTAGTATCATGTTGGTAACAGTACAGTGTGATGCTATGACTGTGTGTTTATCACAGCATGCCTGCTGCAGTAACTGTATGAATGTCCTGAATTGTTATCTGCACCCATAGTACATACCAAAGTAAAACAGCTGCACATAATTGCATGCCGGTGGTAAGGTTGTCAACAGATAGCCGCATACATGGGTAGCAAAGGGGGAAAGCTAACACAAATAGTGATATGCAATGGTGGACATGTACAGTAATGGTGTCAAGTTGCCCACAACGACTAAGTCATGTGGATGTTCACGCATGTAGATATGTGTGCAGTACCAATGTAATCCAAATCACAAATAACTATGACATAATATCAGTTCTACCATGGGCATCTGGGTACATGTTGATAGTGCCTACATATTTGCATTGTTACTTACTGTTATTGTTACACCTTCTTTGTTGTACAATGCACTACTTCCAGCCCTGTTTACTGTAGCTTTGTTTGCATGCATGTTCGCTTAGGGTTCCCTGGAACACTGCTTACACCTGCAATGCAGAGTTACAGTGCTTCTGTAGACTCCTAGTGACATCTGCATAGCTGCATTACGTATGTCAACTTTCCACATGACAGAACGTCACTGTCTGTCCTGTACACATGTACATTGCCTGTGACACTGCACATGTCTTACCTGGCATTTACCCACGTGTGCAGTCATATATGTCAGTGCTATGAAACAGTAGCGGTACACCCACACATACACACCTTCAGTATGTTGTTCCCCATTGGCCCTATGTGTTGGTACTCGCCATGGCAATCACACTACTAGGGTAGCATGTGCAAAGATAACCTGTGAATCACCTCTATGGTCCAGTTGTGGTTTATGTGAATCATGTGTCAATGTCACAGCTGCCACATGTATGCAGTCAGACATCACCCTTGGCCAGGAATGTACAACACATGTGTGGGATGCCACCACACAGCCAATCTGGGGACTGGGCTCTCTGAACCCAGTAATGCCATATCCTGTCAGGTGGCATGTCATATATACTACATCCTGCTACCCCAATCCCTGCTGCTACTATTGATAATACCCCTGAAGATGTTCCTGATAGTTTTGACCAATTCTTTACTGAGACATTTCCTGCCCTAGCTAGCCATCTACCTCCTAGCTCCCCTGGTCCTGAAAGTAGCACCCCTAGAAACCTACTTGCGTTCAGCTGCCAACCAGTCGCCACTTCACTTCTCTGTACCTCGATTGAAACTGTGAAACCCACTACACTTTCTGCTGATCAGCTCCCTGCCGAGTACCTATCACAATCAGATGATGCTATTGCTTATCCCGTCTCAAAGGTAATCAAACAAACCATGGTAGAATCTAAATTTCCCACCATCTGGAAAATGTCATATGTAATCCCACTTCACAAAGGAGGCAGCTCTACTGAATTCTCCAATTATAGGCCAATAGCTATACTCTCTCCACTTGCAAAGATTATGGAAACTTTAGTCATAGACAATTCATGCACCACCTAATCCAAAATCGCCTTATGGCACACACTCAGCATGGCTTCCGTCCTCATCACAGCACTACTTCAGGCCTTCTAGCCTTTACTAACACCATAAACCATACTTGCAACACTAATTATATATCCTCAGCCCTCTTTTAGGATCTTTCCAAGTCATACGATATGGTTGATCACCAACTTGTAATCCACACCCTGCAAACATTCTGTCTAGATACTGGAGCCTTCCAATGGATTCAGTCCTACCTGCATGGTCGACAGCAGGCTGGCCTCTGGCAGAACAAACTCTCTAACCTTCTACCTAACACCCTCAGAGTACGACAAGGCTCTATACTAGGGCCCTTGCTGTTCTCCATCTTCATTAAAGACCTTTATACTGTCATCCCAAAAGTCAGCTGTATCCAATATGCTGAAGACTCTACTCTGATCTGCTCAGCCACATCTCCAGTAGAGTTATGGTCAGCTACCCAGACCACCTTTATACAACAGAAAACTGGCTTTCTGAACATAGTCTGTTCCTAAATCCCAAATAAACTATCCCAAATAAACTAAACTGCTGTTATTTCACCAACACGTAGGTCTACCACTTTCACCGTTACCATAACATCAACTGATGGCACAATAATCTCCCCTGACCCATCTACTAAACTATTAGGTGTCATCATAGACAATCTCAAATGTGACCTACATGTTAACCAAATTATCAAAGCCATCAATAGAAAACTAGGGTCACTTTACAGAATTAAAGCCTTCCTAGCCCCTCCAGCTAAAGGTGCCATAGCTCGGTCACACCTTGTTTCAACCCTTCTGTATGCATCCCCTCTACTCTTGAATATGAACAAGACTGTCCTTAAACACTCAATTTGCTACAACCACATTGCCAGGTTTGCCACTGGGCTGCCTTTTAGGACACATCATTGCATCAATCTAAATCAGCTTGGTTGGCTTGCAATACCCAGCCTAATACAGTATAACCAACTGATTATGGCCTATAAAATCCTCTATAATCCAGACAATACTCCTGCACTTCAAATATTATCACCCCCTATAACAATCCTAGACTGCTTTGATCCTCTAACAAACTACTAATTCAGACTAGCAAATTTAATAATACAGACGGTGATTCTCTCTTTGCAAACTCTGTAAGTAGATCCTGGAACTCACTTCCAGCTGATATTACCCTACTTTCCACCTTAGGTCAATTTAACACTAGACTCAAACAACATTTGTCACTTAACTGGCTATGTCAATGTATCAAGCCTGGCTAACTGGAATGTGTAAAATCTGTGAACCAGTTTACTGTGTAATTTAATTTAATCCTGACTTGTGCTCAGGACTAACATTAACCTGTGGAACATATTTAACTTGCTTGCTTATGTAATCTCTGTAAATCTGTTTGTAATATGTAATGCTGGTATTATGTAATGCTGTATCTGCTTACCCTTGTAGCTTTTCTCCCTGGGCCTCCCCATGGAAATGGACATGCATCCAGTCGGACTATCCCGGTCAACAAATGTAGGATAAATAAATAAATAAATAAAATATATTACAGTGACTACAATACAAGTCAGACATTGACAAGCACTGACAGCATCCTGAACACACTGGGGCATACGTGGGGACTCAGAATAGCATCCTGCCTGAGCATCACACACCTCCGCAGCTGGCACACAGGCATATGTTCTGTCAGAACAGAGCACATGCCACACATGGCACACACATCCCCTGTGCCACACACTCACAGCCTGTAGGGCTACACAACACACCTGCTACAGACGTGTCAGGTACCTGTCTTGTGTACTGCACTGGGGTCCCGCTCAACAGGCTGTATCTGGTGAAGGTCACAGTGATATGCCTCAGGGGCACTATGGTCCACCACAGAATATATGCATACAGATCAGTCAGAGGCATGGACACATATGACTCACTCATTGACCATGCCAGTATGGCTGCCTGAGACATACCTCCCTGGACTACATGATAGGGAACATAGAATGGATCTCTCAGCATGTGGCACAGGCCAGTATGAGCCTGATCTTGGTTGCCAACATACCCTCACCAGGTATGCTACCACTATATGTGGGAAGGGTGTTGTATGTCTGCATTATACTCAGTCTCCACGGTCATTCATAGGGTATCCGCTGGCTGTCAACGTGTGCTTACATGCTAGGGAAGCCACAATGATGTGCAAGGGTCATCTTGCACGTGACACCCATGGTCCGATGTATAATGACAAAGCTCCTTGGTACACACATACTGCCTTAAGCTGCAGGACATGGTTTACATAGCCACCTCAGTGGGTATCACACAGGTTAGGACACTAAAAGTGCTGCTACACAACAACAGCAGTGCACACTGGAAGATGCATGCACCAGACTCTGTCCTCAGCACGGTGAACTGCAATGTCTGTGCAGTACCAGATTCATGATTCATGGCTCACAGGTGTTACCCATCACTGACAGGTTATGCCCCATACCATGCCTGTCATCCCCTACACATGTAACACACATGGACAGGGGGGTGGTATCCCAAGGTACCACAGATACAGACACCTCCAGGTTGTTGGCACAGCACAAAGCATCAAGGCCTAATCATGTGCAGCTAACAGTGTGTCGCACTGCCATCTGGTTCATAGCCTGGCACACACAACCCTCCCATACACATGAAGACCACCTATCCTCCATAACAACACTGGCAATATGACAGTCTCAAGAACTGTGTTTATATGGCTGGACTGCATCCAGCCAAACATTGTGCGTGAGCATTACTGTAGCTACAACACACTAGTTGAAGGGTTCACAGCATGTGGTCACTGAATTGCAGTGGAATGACATGTTACCACTACCAAAACAGGTGGGAACATGCAGCACCTGTACATCGACTACATGTACACTATATGGCCCAGACCAGATGTGTATCCCCTGCTGTAGGTATTTCACCATATACACCCACACTGTATAGAGACATACCACATGCGGACCCTTTACAGTAAGACACAGTCATATTGGTATACGTTGCAAATACCATTTATCCACTCGAGGCATGTGTCAGACATGACAACTACTGCAGGTCACAGGTATTTGTGTATGTGTCACACACATACATCATGTGTGCAATGCCATTGCTGGTTTAGGCAATGGCATGCATTATGTACAAAGACCCACACAAGGTCATACTGTGTGACAACCACACGTGGCAGTTGTGGGTTACCAAAACATACCTATCTGTACCCTGACAATGGTAATAGACACAGTAGCAGAGCGCACTATTGGCATTACTAGCCAACTAGCCCTGCTTGGCTGTGCTGATAGTGTGGTGACATCCCCTGTGTTTACTGGGGGAGTATGCAGCATCTGGTGTCTTGTAGTATTTGCCAAAAGGATCTGTTCTCTCACACTTGCATTTACACACACGCTACTACCCCCACACTTGCCATTTGCAGGATTCATTCCCCTACCTAACTAAGTCATGACACATGAGAGAGACACCTAAGCAAAGTGCACTATTCGGTTTACTAGATAGTTCCTCTTCTCTGGCTGTACTTATAGGGTGTTGACAACATCAGTATTTTGAAAGGGTAATGTGCATCAGGTAGTGTGATCTCCTGATTGCCAAAACTAACATGTTTTTCATACGGAAATGCACACACACAAACTCCCCACATCCAAACACACACACATGTCATTTACAGGTTTCAAACTCCTACCTAACTACATAACGATACTCGGGAGAGATGCATTAGCAGAGTGCGCTATTTGCATTACTGGGAGGCTTTCCTTCTCCTGCTGTACTTATAGGGTGCTGACATCATCTGTGGTTAGAAAGGGGAGTGTGCATCCTGTAGTGTGTTCTCCCAGTTGCCAAAAGGGACATTTACCTCACACAAAATTGCACACACACTAACCACTCTCATCCAAACACACACACTTGTCATTTGCAGGATTCAAACCACTACCTAACTATGTTATGACACTCAAGACGGATGCATTAGCAGAGGGCACTATTCGCATTACTGGGAGGCTTCCCTTCTCCTGCTGTACTTATAGGGTGCTGACATCATCTGTGTTTAGAAAGGGGAGTGTGCATCCTGTAGTGTGTTCTCCCAGTTGCCAAAAGGGACATTTACCTCACACAAAATTGCACACACACTAACCCCCCTCATCCAAACACAGACACTTGCAGGATTCAAATAACTACCTAACTATGTTATGACACTCGAGACGGATGCATTAGCAGAGCGCACTATTCGCATTACTGGAAAGATTCCCTTCTCCTGCTGTACTTATAGGGTGCTGACATCATCTGTGTTTAGAAAGGAGAATGTGCATCCTGTAGTGTATTCTCCTAGTTGGCAAAACGGATACTTCTTTTAAACAGTCTTGAACACACACTAATCCCCTCCACACACACTGAGCATGTACAGGATTCAAACCCCTACCTAACTATGTTATGACACTCAAGACGGACGCATTAGCGGAGTGCGTTATTTGTATTACTAGGTGGTTTCCCTTCACCTGCTGTACTTATAGGGTGCTGACATCATCATTGTTTAGAAAGGGGAATGTGCATCCTGTAGTGTGTTTTCCCAGTTGCCAAAAGGGTAATTTCCCCCTCACACACACAAACCCCACTCACCCACACACACTGAGCATTTGCAGGATTCGAACCCCTACCTAACTATATTATGACACTTGAGGGAGACGCATTAGCAGAGCGCACTATCCAAATTACTGGGCATCTGGTCTGCACCTGTAGTATTTATAGGGTGCTGACATCTTTATTTCTACAGAGGTATGTAGATGTAGTACTACCTGTCAGGTGGGGGATAGCATATATATGCATTTGCAGCCACCTACGTCAGGGTCAGATATGCACATCGCACTGGCAGGTTATGTTCTATACCATGCTTTGGGACCACAGGACCTGTAACACACAACCAGTACAGAACACCACACCCACATCCAGGACACACACTTAGCTTCCCTAGGAACAGTGCCAGGATATGCAGGTGTTCACATACACCATTCCAGTTGTTAACATCAGGTACAAGCATATTGTGTGTGAGAACTACTCAGGCCTCTACCACTTTACCCTACAGCCACTACAATTTGTGGGTCCATGTGCTATGGCAGAACCACACACCACAGCCACATGGGTGAATACATATTGCACCTGTCCATCTGCAACGTGAGTACTCACTGTTCCACACCAGAGGTAGACCACCATTGTTGATATCTGACCATACCCACCTTTCCCTGGCCATCCATATCCCATCTCCACCCCCAGGCAAGGTTATCACTGCACACAAACTGTGTTTAGCACAAGCAGACTCTACACTTGTGTAGACTGGGGTGGATGACTTCAGAGGACCCATGCTGGAGGACTATACTGGCCACTCAGCATAATCCTTAACAATTGCATTCTATGAGCATGTGTACAGTTTGCATTGGTCATGCTATCCCACATATACCCATGACTGCTCCACAACAAGACACTTGTCAGCTGTACACCAGCCATATATGCGCCACACAACAGACAGAGTGACCTAATACATTGCAGAGCTGTAGCCCACAGAGGGCGGACATCTGTGAACAGTTCTGGCATGGCACTTCATTCACACATGCTCATTACAACACAGTGTTGACAGTGGAATCGTCCAGAGAATGCAGATAGGGCTCCCCTCCGTCTGTTATTGACGGACACCTACTGTCAGAGATCCTCAGCAACCCTCTCACAGCACACACCGACAACATGGCTGTGGCTTAGCACATTCAGTCCCTGAGACCTCCACGGTGCCCCTCCTTGACAGAGGCACAGCTCACTAGCCTCACATGTTGCCTTCTGTGACCTACTTTACAGTGGCACAGTAGCCTACTATTCTGGGGATGCAGATGCCAAGCACACTCTGAGCTGTCATTTCCTAGGGCAAGAAGCCTAGTATTGACCTCTACACCCATATGTTCAATTGTGGGATGCACAATATTTGTTGTGCTGTTCTACTGTTTGCAGGTCTTTATTGCCATAGCATTCCCTGTTCCTATGACCAACTTGTGTATCTGTGGAGGATGTTTGCATATGACAGCGATCCACTATATCACTTATGTCTCTGTGGTCATTTACTGTGTGCACTGGGCTGATTGCTGTGTTGTGGTTGGTTCCTGGACTGACACGTACAACTACCAGATATGTGTGGCCAACTGCTAAACGGAGATATGGCCTAAGTGTGTGAGCATGCCCGGTTCAGCCTTTCCATGGCATGTTGTCTGACATATGCCTCATTTATCAAAGTGTGCGAGCATGCCCAGTGTGAGCTTTCCATATGTTGCACTCTGAAGTCCACCACATATTTGGGTGTGTGTGAACTTCGACAATATCGCACATTTATGGTTGTGTGTTGGGTGTCATGTTGTGTACTAACTGGCCAACTGCTTTGTGTCTGCCACAACAGGGATTATACTGTGCCTGCAGGGATTGCATGGGATACTTTGCAGACAGTTCTCAACATACTTTCATAATGTCCTGACACTGTAGTACCGTATATTGTACTGGTTCTGTACTTTCACTGTGGTGCACAGTATCCTGGGCTTTAGTCCTATGACCGCTTGACATCTTCATAGTGAGCACAACAGACTGTATAGGGGCCAGTTGTGCACATATGACCATGTTGCAATATGTTCAGATATGGACTACCTACACCAGGCTCATCCAACATTGCTAGTGTATTCCACAACATGGGTGGACATTGGCAAACACTAGCGATGTTCCCTAGGCCATGTCTGATGCTAGTCACAGGGTGTGTTTGTCCTTCGACACACATTGTAACTGGAGTTTGCCATGACATATGTCATGGTTAGTATACTGTGCCTCTGTCTACCTCTGACATAACAGTGATACCCAGGTTTAGCCTACCATCTCCCATACACTCATCAGGATGCCTCTTGAGAGATGTCAATATGTGGCTCTCTGGCTGACCTGCACCAGGAGTTTACTGAAGTGTGAGGGTGCCTTCTGTGTTATGGATCATTCTGTACAGCTTGTCCTATGTATGTCAGTGCTGGAGTTCAGGTCTCTCATGTGCATAGCTCACTGCCATTCAGATTGTACAAGGTGCAACATGTTCATTCATTCCAGGTTGGAAATGGATTCATACATCAGGCACAGCTTTCCTGTAGCTGGGAAGGATGGAGGTGTGTGGGGCTGCAGTTTGTTTACTCAGGCAACACATGGCATCTGTTCATGCTCTTTGCTACCCCTGGTGGGGTACTGTTGTGGACTTTACAGTTGATGGAGGTGTCTGCTGCAGTATATCCCACAGGGGCTATTGTAGTCAGTTGTGACGCTGATGGAGGATGGCTGCAGAGCCACAGTGAGTTCCCCTTATCTACATCTGCCAACCTTCATGTTTGGGTGGGTATATGGTACATGTTTCTGCGAACACTACAGCCACATGTTTGTCCAGTGCAGGATATTTATCACCTTTTGTACCCAGGTCTCACATTACATGTTAGGTACCTCATGGGTTAACACCTGTGTGGTAATTTGTGGGCACTTACTGTATATCCACGGTGGTTGTCTATACACAGTTCTGCAATTAGCTTGCTGACATGGCTATGGCTACAGTTGTCTGTTTGTAGGTGGCCCTTTTGTGGGTTGCTTGTGTCAGCTGGGGGTCGGATATGGTGGGCTGTTTGTACTCCTCTGCATACATGCTCAGTCACAGTCCTTCCATGTTGGCCTATACCTATGTGGGACATATATAGAGAACGGGGGTGGGGGTGGCCAAGACTAGGCCTTGTGGGATGCCACTCATATCCGCTTTGTAGTCTGACATGGATGCGGCATGTCTGACCATGTCAGTTCTGTCCTTGGTCTGGTTTGCAACCCCTCTACTGACATAGGGGTGTATATTTAAGCTGGTGAACATATCCATACTGAACTTGTACGGTATTGTCTAGAAGCATGTGCACGGTCCAGCTACGCTGTGTGGACCACATTGCCCTCATCAATGACCTTAATGACTGCATCAAATGGGTCAGACATGCTTAGGGGCAGGTTCTGCAGTTACAACAGCCACACTGTGTAGGGTCCAGTATCAGTAGGTCCACAATAGCCTTCTGTCTGCGGTACATACTGATCCTTTCCATAGCTGTGCAGAACAAGCTTGTCAGGATCCTGGGGTGGTAGTTTGGAGTATCCATTCAGGCAACACCTTTGTTGTGATGGGCCACTGTTGTTGTACACTGCTCTTTGGGTACATATCCTGTGGTAAGGCTGACATTGGGCAGTAGTGTGATTTAGCATTCCATTATTCTTGGAGTCCATGTTGGCCTCAGCACAGGACACCATCACATACCTTTGCTGCTGTGTGTTCTGCTTTGCAGATGATGGCTGTTACCTTAGCATCTGCAATGTTAGGGGACCATCAGTCTGCTGGGATAGGTATTTTGCAGTCGGGTGGGGGGTGTTTGCACTACACCTGACAAGTTGTATGTTAGCAATATGTGTGTGTGTTTGGTATGTTGTTTCTAATATCTGTGTGATTCAGAGCATATCTGTGGATGCCCAACATGGTTCCTACCATCAGTTGGGTAAGCCTTGTTATTATCCTTAGTGTCCTGTACGTTTTGTATCTTCATAGGTTCATGGGTTCATACTAGGCTAGACACCCTAGGCCATTAGTAAGCCTAGCCAGAGTGTGTGTCTTTCGCCACCCCTTCCTATGTTCAATTATGGCCATTTATGAGGTTCTTCACTGTGCCTCTGTCTGGTCGTGACACAGTGAGGACCCCCAGTATACATGTACGGTCATCCATCCACTTGGCAATATTCCTGTTGAGGGGTGTCAGTTAGGGGCTCTGCCTACCATGGATTGGGATCCTGTTTCTGGGTGTGGGGAGCCTATGGGTTATGTATCTGTCTCTCCAGCACATCTTATTTCATTATGTGTTGAGGTTGACATCTGTGACTCTCAGAGCTCCAATGGCTTTGATTTCCTGTGGTGTAGCATGTCCATTACTCCTGTGTTGGACATGGCCTTGTACAACAGACATACAATGCCTCTGTGTAGGCAGTGTGTGACTGCAGTCAGCTGGGGTATCTACAGCCAGGCAGCATATGACATATATTTCACACCCTTTATCCTGTTGGTGGCGTAACTATGAGGTCTTCCGAACTGCTGCAGGTGTCACGTACGGTACATCCCATATGAGTCATTGTACTAGATTATGGGTCTGATAAGGGAACAGTACAGCGGCACAGTGACCTCTGTTGATGTTGATGTGAATCCTTTCATGATACGGTGTCCAGTATCGACAGTCTTCATAGCCACATTGGCATTGTGGGTGTCACATGACAGATTAATGTCGACCTGTGTCCCTGGGTCCCTGATTACTCCTTGCATACATAATGGTTTGACACCTATGTGGTAATTTGTGTGTACCTTGTCTGGTATTTGGTGGGACATTCATACTGTCCAGTGTCTTCGGATGTCTGGGTGGAGTTCTTGTGTGTGAGAGTGTGGTCTGTCACATGCTACAGACTGTACAGCAATTTTGACTACAGTTATGTGCACATGGGTGGTGTCTGCTGCTTTGTGCATTGTCAGTTACCTGGCAATATGGGTGTCTGCGCTGCATATAGATACTCCCCCTCCTTTGATATTTTGGTGCAGGTGTTGGGGCCATAACACATGATATGTGGTATAACCTAGTAGTGCTGGTGTGCTATCACTAGGCTTGCAGCAGGCTTCTGTCACTGCACAGACATCAATGTTCTCCATAATGGGAAGTGCCTCAGGGGCATGCATATTGCAGTTTACACATCTGGCATTGGTCAGCATTACCCTTACATTTCCTACCACTTATGTTTTCTAGGGTGGTGGGTAGTCTTTTTGGCCTTGCCTACATACGGCTCTATGGAGGCGGCAAAGGCCTTACCAGTATCCAGACACACACGGGTAACAGGTGAAAGCCATCCCTGGAACAGCAGCATGGCTTGTCATGCTTGACAACTCAAGCAGACACACATTAGACCCTCTTGGACTGACAGCTGTATGTGCCAGCTGTTAAACATGAGCATTCTGTGTTTGTACTGTGGCATCATTGTTGGTGAGGGTTGGATGCTGCACACAGCCAGTGTCATCCCGCCCTGGGGTACATACTCAGAGGGACCATCCATGTCTCTTTTGATGTTGACCAGGGAGGTACATCTCAGGTAATTCACACCACCATGGACATTGAGTGCATCATATTTCTGCTTGCTTTGGGGTGACCTGCGTACTTGTGTTATGTGGCATTTTGTGGCAGCCTACAAGCAGCTTACTCTACCCTTTCCCTTGTTCAGTCTGGTGAGTGGGACAGCAGTGTGTCTGCCTATACAGACACCTATTACGACTTTATCAGGCATGTTGTTTCTCCTTCTGGCCTGTGACTGTTTGGCACACTAGCTTTGCGTACTATTCATTGCATGTGCTATGTTTGAAGGTTGTGGTTGCTTGTGATCTACTTTGGAGGCTTCTGTTGGTGTGGTGTGTTTGTAATTAAGGCCTCCGGGAATATTTGTCTGTGTTTATGTGTTTGGTTTACAGTTGTGGTAGGTCTATGTGGGACTGGGTTTGTGGTGTATGTGGTTACCTTCTCCTCCTGACTAGTTTTGACAGTACTGAGTTGGTGGAGCTCAACCTCTGGTTTGGATACATGGATGCATGTATCACATATATTTGTATTTATTGGGGGGTGTTGTGGTTGTCTGTGTACTTGGTACTGGTGTCAAATTGCCTCTGGATTCACAGAGATTCTACTTGTTGTGGCTAGACTGGTATCTACATTCTCCATACTGTGTGCGTTTACACTGCACACATCTTGCTGTTTATACATCTGTCATTGGGTAGCATTACATCTAGGTAACTATCCCTTGTAGAACCTATGAAGGTGGGTTTGTGTTTTGAGACTTACCTATTCAGAGCATGCTGTGGGTACTGACAGCCTTTGCCGGTATCCATGGGGCATGGCATGATAGGTGCACGCCACCCCTAGCAGGTGGAGCATCATGTCAAGCTCCACATGTCTTCCCAGCCTGAAACACATTGGCTCCCCTTTGACTAACTGCATTACTTCAGCCAGTTATTGCACTTGATCATCCCATCGTTATTTTGTGGCTTCATGCTTGGTGAGGGTGGATGTTAGTCAGGGTGCTCAGGTGTGCATATAGTACATGGTGTTACATTACTTAACACACAGCATTCATGCCTCAGGTGGTGCTGCAGGGCTGCCTCTGTCGGATGCGCATATTACACTTCCCTGTACATGTTTGTGAGCAGGTCATGTCATTTTAGGCATCCATGTTATTATTTGAGTGAGTCAGAGGGGGTATCATTCCCAGGGTTCCTACTGGGCCAGTGTATGTGCTATGCATTGCCTCTTTGCCAAGGCCAGGGCATACTGGGCACACCTCCTTCTGCCTACTGGGGCAGGCTCAGGTTGTTCCTCTTCTGAGTCATGCTCTGCCTGTGATGGCCTTGGCAATGGTGGGTGGCTGTTTGGCCCGGCCCTATGCTGGTCCTGCTGCAGCTGTTTTCGCAAGATCATATTATGTAGCATAGCACATACCATGACAATTTGGGTACATGTAGTTGGTGTGTACTGCAAGGCTCCACCAGATGTGTCCAGACACCGGAACCATGACTTGAGCAGCCCAAACACACGCTCTATTACATTACGTGTTTGTGCGTGTGCCTCATTATGGCGTTCCTGTTCAGTTGTGTGTGCATTTCTGATGGGTGTCATCAGCCACGGCTCCAGTGCATAACCTGCACCCCCCACTAGGTGTCCGTGTGGGATGTCCCCATTGGCAAATGTCTGATACAGCTGCATCAAATGCCAGATGTGGGAATCATGGTAACTCCCAGGGCAGCCAGCACACACATTCATTATTATGCCTTGGGCATAAGACCTGTCAGTTGATGGAGGGGAAGCCCTTGCGGTTAATGTAGGCCCCACCCCGCTCACCGGCTGGTGCTTTGATGCGTATGTGCATGCAGTCTATTGCACCCAGTACCTCAGGGTATTCCGCTATTTGCTGGAAGAGACGCATATTGCTGGCCAATACCTCACGGGCATTGGGGAAATATACATGATCACCGACATGTGCTGAAATGGCATCCAGGAACTGGTGGAGTTTCCTGGAGGCTGATGCCTGTGATATCCCCATCATATCGCCAGTTGGTCTCTGGAAGGTACCTGTTGCTAGTATTCTTAGGCCAAAACGTACCTTGGTTTCCACTGGGATGGGTTCCCCTCTGTTGGTTCTGTGTGTGAGGCGTGGCCTGCACAGCTCAACAATTTGCTGCAGGAGCTCTCTGTCCACTCTATAGCACTCTACTATCTCCAGCTCATGTAACCCTGTGGTAGGTGACCCTGGGCCTGTACACTCTTCTCCATCTCCATACTGTGGGTTGTCTGGCACCATCTGCATTGTCACCACCCGCAGCAAGTCGCCTATGTCTCATTATGACAGCTATGGCAGCCCCTAACATTTCTGCTCTGAGTTCAGCTTTTTTCAGTTTTCACTTCTATTAGCTTACTCCTGTCTTGCAGTGTCTCTTAAGGGAAACCTCCTGCACTACTGTTTGCAGAGTTTTAAGTGCTGGGCTGGGCTACTATTCTGTCTAATTGCCTGCTTCTAATTGTTTTCACCTGCTAGCTTCAGCAGTTATCCCTGCTAGCTTCCTATTAATTCTGTTGCTTCCTTTTTCCTCTCTATTTCCTCAGGGGGGAGCAACGTGCATACCATCAGAAACACACTCACAGTGGCTTACACACGTGCATACGTGCTTACATGGTTCAGAATCTACTTATTCGGGTTAAAATGCGCGTACACCCACGCAAATACTATTACACATCTGCCAACAGCCTCCAACATACTCAGCCTGCCCTACACGGGCGCACACCTGCGCAAACAGTGTTAAACATCTCCCAACACACTCCCACATACTCAGACTGCCTTACACGCGCGCACACTGTCCTACTCACGCTTCATGGTGTGCACACGTGCGCATGCACGCTCAGCAGGAAACTTTGGTGTAAGTAACAGTGTACACCTTCCATTTCTTGACTTTCCATGACTTATCTAGTGGCACACCTCTTTTCATGATCCGTGCCTGTCATCTGTCATGTTACACTGGCCTCCAATGAACTGCATTTCTTTCTACCATTCCCCCCTGTGATGTCACCTATCTCCTACTCTACTCCTCCCCCTTATGCATCTCTTACACTACTCAGACTGTGCTCATTTGCTATGTGACTGTGAGATTCAATATCCGTACCCTCATTTACATGAGATTGCCTACTAATGCTTAGTTACATGTCTTAGACTCAGCTTCCTCCCTTAGCAACCACTACACGGTGGCCATGTTGTTTTTGGTCTGCTGATCCCTGCATTGTCATTCCATGTAATGCATGAAACCCACATTTGTGGGTTTATAACCTTCTTTTTTATCTTTTTATACAGCGCAGCCCGTTTGCGCGGTGCTGCGCTGGGTTTAAACATTATAATTTTATTATTTTGGCATCGGGTTATATTGCCAATGACCACATATTTGGCCATTGGCATGCTGTCTGAGTCATATGCAACCTTTTTTTGGAGCTGACATGGCTCCATTGTAGAATTTGCAGAAACGTACTCGGTTGTCAACTGAGTACATTTCTGCAGCTAAAACGTCTCTTACACAGACTGGTTTCTGCTTCATGGATCGCTAATATACCTCATTTTCATACCTTTAGGATGCAAGTGAGGTATTTAGCATGTCCACACCCAGTCCGTTTAAGAGACGTTTTAGCTGGTCTCTTACAAGGAGCTTTGGGCTGTTCCTGGATCGCGAGGCTTGCATGGAGTGTTGCACGTCTCTTACACTCCGTGCAAGCCTTCGTGAATCCTGCCCTATATGTGTCTCCTGATTTTTAATGGGGACAAAGAAAGAGAGCTTGAATACAAAGAGCTCAAATGGCAGATTCTGCTCAATGCATATAACAAACCTGGTCTCAATAGTGGGGTGAATTATAAAGTTGTTTACGTAGAAAAGCAAAATATAATAAATGCAAGTAGAATTGCAGTTTTTATAAGTGTCTTATAGAAGTGTTTTTAGTTTATTTCTGTTATTTGTATAAAATACATTAATTGGTTAATTGAATAGTAATTTTTTGTCATTGAAGGGTATAAGTGTTTGCCATTAGGATTATGGGTGTTTCTGATGAAGGACATTTTCATGGCCGAAAGCACTTAAGCCTGTATTTGTGTCAATAAAAATAAGTTTTCTTTGGGATTTACCACCTGGCAGCTTTTGGAATTTATTGCAAAACCATGCAAGTGTTTTTTGAATATTTTAGTTAGCATTAACAAGAATGGATGGACTACAGCATATAAAGTTATTAATAAGACAAAGTAAAAGGAAGGTAAGGGTGAAAAGATACCTGACCATTAATAATTTTGATGGAATAATAAAGGCTGAAAAAAAAACTCATTAAGTGATTTGTTATTGGTGGAGTGAAAGCAATAGCTAATTTTTAGATGAGTGAATAGTATAAAAACACTCAGGAGGATAGAATAATGCCTACATGATAATTCTGATGGTGTACACATAACTGCTCGATGCACACATGGCTGTGAAAAGTTTTAGGTTCAGTGAACTCTGTGTAGTGGCACATCCTCACGAGCAAACACAGGAAAGGTTTGTGGCATGCAAATTACAGCATACGTAGCTGAGTTGTATGCTAATGAAGGAAATCAATATGGTGGATTGATTCAACAAACTGTAAAGTATCCGCTTAGACTGCATGCTCGTGCTGACCACGTATGTACAAGTTTTCTGGATACAACCACACAAAAGTCTGCACATAAACTAGAGCAAGTAATTGTCCATACAATTGTATAGAACAGACCCTAACATGTAACCCCACACACATTATGACATTCCCAGACATGTTGGATGCTAGAAAATAGCAACAATTCCTTATTAAGTGGCATGACATAAATGGTGCTTTGAACCCCCACTCCCAAATGAAGAATGTAATCATAACTAATATAGACAGCTAAAAGCATAAACTCCATGAAACATAAAATCCCAAACCTGCATTCTTCTGTGCAGATATATACCTGAGTAATACCCTCCCCTGACTGTATGACATTGGGCTACCCTTCAGTTTCCCTGCCTACATGGTTACCAATCATGTAGATTCCGATTTGTCAACATGGTGAATATGCAAATGAGGTCAAAACTCATTAGAATTGCTGAATCACAAAAGCTTGTAACTGTGGAAGGATGTTAACTTTGTGCAGGCACTTCCACAGTGTTCATGTTGAATGCATGGCAATAGTGAATGATGACATTTGGGGGGTGTCAGGTTACACTTACAGACAAGTACATATATGTCTGTGAAGTATAAAAGTGCATGTAAGCAGTGCACAATTCACAGGTTCTGTGTCATTATCTTTACTGTTTGTTAAAATGTATTGTATTTATCTGCATTAAATTAAAATTTATTTTTAGTTTTCGTCCTTGTTTGTGCAATGCAGTGCTTAGTGCAAGCACAGGAAATGGAGGAATGAATGGCAGGTTTCTCGGTGCTTGCCACAAAACTATTCCTGTGGCAGCATGTGTATATGTAGGGTAAGAGTATAGAAGGTCCTGGGTTCTACTACAGAGTCTGCAACCTTCCCTCTACTTTTTGAGCATATTTGTGTAATATTACAGGCATGGACAAAAGTAATAAGTTCCCTTGTGTTCACCTTATTTCAGCGTCAGTGTGTGCAGCAACTTGAGATGTGCATTGTGCACTAATGGGCACTAACAAAGTTCATATATTCAGTAAAGTAGCAGATGTTTTTCATAGTTGCTAATTACAGCATAACCAGTACAGTTCAGTACAGTGGAGCTATTCAACAAGCTATAAAGCATCCATGTAGGCTACATTCTGTTTTTTCCTGTATACTTCCATACCATGGGAGTAGACACAAGAAAATTCTAGGCCCAAAATAAAATTGTCTCCAATGCTGCATTTTCAGGGTAAGTTCTGAACCTAGAATGTATTCAGTAATAATATTATCTATCTATTATCTGATGATGTAAGTGACCATTGCTTAACCAATATAATTAGGCAAAAATAGATATCTCCCACCCAACATCGTATAGGACTTTACGTTCCAACAAGCATTTTAACCAAGAACTATTTCTGAGCGAACTTAGTGCCTGTAACTGGACTTGTTTAAAAACCCTCCCATTAGAAGATGCTGTCCAATACTTTAACTCTAAATTCTTAAATATCCTAGACCAACATGCACCTATACGTAACATAAGAATTAGGTCAAAACCAGCCCCATGGCTCACCAAAGATACCAGGCAAAAAAATCCTACTTAGAAACAAAGCCTGGACTAGGTGGCGAACTACCAAAAGCTCATCTACTCAACAGACATTTAGACAAATAAGAAATGCTACTAAAAAAGCCATACTCTTAGACAAAAAAACTTTTACTACAAAATACAGCAAACACACCAAAATAACCCTCAAAGATTCTGGGCAAATATCAATAGACTCCTTTATCCAGGACACTCCAGTACACCAACACCAATAGGAGCGAACCATGAGACTCCCATCCAAACTGCTAATGACTTTAACTCCATCTTCACAGATGCCATCCAAACTCTAGCCAGTCAGCTATCTCCTGACACCTCTAGCATTCCCACCCCCATAACAAGTACTATTCCTACCTTCCTATTACAACCTATATCCACTAACTTTATTTTCAAACTCCTAGCAAAACTAAAGCCTTGTACGCCTTCCACTGACCAAATCCCAGCTGAATACCTACAAAACGCAGCCAAAGCAGTTGCTTATCCTGTATCCATCCTGATAAACAGAACCATCAAAGAAGGATATATCCCTACTAGTTGGAAATTCTCACACATTATCCCCCTACACAAAGGTGGCAACTCCAAAGAATATTCGAACTATAGACCCATAGCCCTTCTATCCCCCTTAGCAAAAATAATGGAAAAATACATTCACCATCAGCTAATAGGCCATCTAACTCAACACAACTTACTAGCTAAGGCCCAACATGGCTTTAGGCCATTCCATAGTACCACCTCTGCCCTCCCTATCCTTTACAGACACCATTAATAGAAACCGCAATAGCAATTTACTCTCTTCAGCACTATTTATTGATCTTTCAAAGGCTTTTGATATGGTAAACCATGCATTGCTTATCAATATTCTCAAATCGCTTTCCCTGGATACTCAATCTATAAAGTGGTTTACTTCCTACCTGAGCAATAGGCAACAAGCAGTGCACTGGGAAAATAATCTATCATCCCACCTGCCAGTCACACTGGGAGTTCCCCAAGGCTCCATTCTAGGTCTTCTCTTATTTTCAATTTTTATTAATGACCTCTACTTGTCTGTTCCCACTGCAACTTGTATACAATATGCAGATGACTCTACATTAATCTGCACAGCTAAATCTGCTTCTGAACTGCAATGCCAAACCAGAAAGTATTTAACATAGTTGAGATATGGTTCTTAAACTGCTGCCTTCTACTGAATCCCAAGAGAACAAAGCTCCTACTCTTTACTCCTACTTGTAGGTCCACACCAATAGATATCTCAGTCATTTCTAACAATGGTATCCTCATTTACCCAGACTCTACCACCAAACCCCTTGGTATTACAATAGACAACAACCTTAACTTTGACACCTACATTAACAACACTATAAAATCAGTTAAGAGAAAAATGGGCTGCCTGCACAGAGTCAAACCCTTCTTTACTCCAATAGCAAGAACTACCATTGCCCACTCCCATCTAATCTCTGCTCTACTCTATGCCTCACCAATACACAGTAACCTATCCAAAAGAATCTTCTCAAACTTGCTACCTCTTATCATAATATTGCCAGATTTGCCACTGGTAAACCCTTCAGAACACATCACTGTCAGAATCTTAAGCAACTCGGATGGCTTGAACTTCAAAACCAGCTTCAACTGAACCAACTTACAATTGCCCATAAGGTCCTTTACCAGCCAAACAATACTCCAATACTCTCAGACCTCATAACCCCCTACAAAAATCTTAATGCCTTGCATTCTTCAAATAAACTCCTAGTTAACATCAACAAGTCTCACAACATGGCTGGGGACCCTCTATTCTCAAACACAACTGGGAAAAACTGGAACCTTCTACCTACTGAACTTGCTTCCTTTCCTTCCTTACCACTCTTCAGACAAAAACTTAAAACCTTCCTCAAAACACACTGGCTATGCCCTTGTACCAACCCTGACTAACCTATCATTAATGCTACTAATATATTTTCTAACTGTTCTCTTTCCACTAATTTAATCTTCTTTAGTTCAATGATAAGCATCTAGTAAGAACCTGGATACTATTTTTTAGCCACTAGCATACTTATATTATCTTGCTCTAAACTTTGTATATAGTTTTACGTTATTTTACTGTTAAATGTATATAATATCTTCTATATCTGCTTATTGTTTTTTTTATGTAACAATTACTTATTGGCTGTTTGTATCTGTCTTGGAGCTTTTCTCCCCAGGCCTCTACTGAAAATGGACATATATCCAGCTGGACTAGCTCCGTCAATAAATGTAAAATAAATAAATAAATCAATATTATTATCTATTAATATTAGATCTTTATATATTTTAACTTGGTGCAATGATGACATAAATAGTAGTGGATTTGTACAGAAAAGTACCTTAACATGTGACAGCAGACACTTACTTTACTTATATGCATCCATCACTAAGGTTTTCTTTCTCATTCCACTTAATTTTCATTGCCTTTTTTGTGTGATGCACCACACAGAGCAAATAGCATAAGCAGGCAATGGCTGTGTTTAGTGTGTTTGCTCAAAGTGGGGTGGACCACCTATGAAGCAGAAAGCCAAAAATAGTAACTGGTTACATTCAATTAATGCCCTTGGACATTGTGAAAACCCACCCTGGAGTACAGATGGTACTGGGTTGTAGCACAGAGTGTGCAACCTTTGTTTTACTGCTGTAACTTTGCAGTTTACAGCAACAAAGTGCAACATAGACAACTGTTTCCTCATCCCTCTTGCGGCAACAGGTGTAAGTGTAGGACTGGCATACACATGGTCCTGAGTTCAAATACACTATATGCCATATAGTATTACTTTTGCTGGCATTAGCAATGCAGCTCATGTTTGCGCACTGCTTACCAACAGGCAAACAGGCATAACTCACATGCGTGTACACTTTGTTATCCATCGTGCAAATCTGCTGCTCACTGAACTATGGAGCTGTATATATGCTTTCTTATTGGTGATTATTTTCCATTTTCTTTGGAAGACATAAAACTACATGGAAACATTACAAATTCAGGGCACATTCCAAGTATATGTCATATATTCACAATACATACGTGTTGTCCTCCTCCCCCATACAACCAGTACAACATTGGGGGCTCAATATTTTATACACAACATATATCAACCACACTACAAAATATAATATATAATGTGTACTCCCTCATGAACAGGGCCAGTTGGTAGTGCTGACAACATTGCTCTGTTAAATCCAAACATCCCACTATACTCAATAAGGGTGTTTGTGTATTTATACACTAGGCTTCTACACACCTAGGAAACACTCTACAGTTAGGCTACTGGCTTCACATGAACCCATGAATCTATGTACCTATGCAGGCCTCCCAAACTTTTGTTCCCCACATGGCCTGCTGATGTCATCTACCATAAGTTAACCTGCAGCCATGTAAATGTCAGACTTGTTCTGTTGCACTTGTGTAAAGTATTGGGTTCTGTAGTCTGTATACTTAGATAGGTAAGGGTTCAAATCTCACTATAGTCAACTATGCACATGTGTGTGTATATATATATATATATATATATATATATATATCCAGCCAGAAAAGCAAGTGTGTATCCTGCAGTTACTGCCCCAGTCTCATAAATTAACAGTAATCTGATACTTGCACCTGCCTCCACACCCATGTCAAGAAGGTCTCCCACCTTCTTTTCTACAACATAGACTGCTGATGTCATCTACTATTAAGTTGACCTGCAGCCATGGAAAAGTCAGACTTATACCACGGTGCTTGTATAGACTGCTTTGTTCTATAGTCTGTATACTTAGGGGTTCTGTTCTCACTGCACTGGGTGTGTGTGTATCCAGCCAGAAGAGCAAGTGTGTATACTGCAGTTACATCCACAATCCCATAAACTGACAGTATTTTAATACTTGTACCTGTCGACTCATCCATTTCAGGCAGGCCTCCCACCTTCTTTTCTCTAACATGCTCTGCTGATGTCATCCACTATAAGTTGACCTGCAGTCAAATTGCGTTGTTCTGAAGAAGTTTCCGTTTTTTGGAAATGAAAGCGCTTAACCTATGCTCTATGTTTTTCGTTCATTAAATCTTGTGGAAATATATCTTTGGACTGAAGAGTCTGATTTGTTGAACTGGCACTTTGGTGACGTTTTTGGGACAGCCTTCATTGAGTCTGTTACGGGAATACTTTTTTCATTTATCAGTTCTTTCTTCCCGTTGTCCATTTGTGTTTTATTAATGTCAGACTTGTACCATGGTGCTTACATAGACTACTGTGTTTTATAGTCTGTGTACCTTAGATAGATAGGGGTTCTGTTCTTACTGCAGTCAAGTGTGGGTGTGTGAGTTGTTACTTGACATTAGAGAGATCCTTTTACAGCAGCATTATCCCCATATGCTCAATAGACAATGCTGATGTACTACCATATGCTTAACTGACAATGCTGATGTAATCAGCTATATCAGATTATTCCATACACAGCTATCCTACCGGGGCAGGATCAGACACTGGCCTGGAGCCCAGGCAGATGCACCTTAGGTTCATAAGAGGTTACTAGGCTATTGGCCCTAGGGACTTTATAAGCCTAGCCATGTCATGCCATTGTTCCCTTATTGACCAACTTGTTGTCTATATTTACAGTGCAAGTGTATGATCATCACCAACTTCCCTTATTCAAGAAAGACATGGGTGACACACCCAGGGTAAATTTATGGTCTCCCATCCATTTAGCTAAGTTATGTTTAAATAAGATAATTGAGGAGCTCTGTTTTATGTGAATTGGGATTATTTTCCTGAAGAGTGGCAATCTCTGGGAGACTTATCTCTTTGTCCAGCATGTCCTGTTAATGTTGGAGGCTAGGTTAAGATCCCTAGAGTGAGTGAATCTTTTCACATGGGACTTGTGGATGTGCAGCATTTCTATTCGGCCAGGGTCTGAGACTGCTCTGTAGGCCAGGCACAAGTTGTCTCTCAACAGCCTATAAGATACAGAGTACAGTATCAGGGCCTTAGTCTGTCCATGCAGGTCATGTGTTGCAGGCCCTGAATTGCCTTGATGAGAAACCTCTGAGGTCTCTCCAGCTGCTGTAAGTGTCTGGTGAGGTATATACAGAAGGGAGTGTTGTACTCTGTTAGTGGTCTGATGAGGCATGAGTACACAGGAGTTCTAACATCCTTAGCTCTGGATGTGATGCCCTTACTTCTGAGATGTGCAACATAGAAAGCCTTCTTTACCACTCTGGACACATGATCGCAGTTAAGAGTGCTATCAACCTGTCTTCCCAAATTTCTCACCACAAGGTTTCAGCTAAGGGGGGGGGGGTTAATATTGTAATGTACCAGGACTTCCCTTGGCCAAAAGGGCTGATAACACTTTATTTAGTATTTATTTTGAGTCCCTGTCTTTGGCACCAATATTTGTCTGTGTAAGCCCTTTTTGTAGAATATCAATATTATTGGGGGACTCAATTGGACCCAGTTTGCAGTCATCTGTGAAAATAGTAAGCCACAAGCCATCTATTTTCTCCTGGATATCTGAGAAATACCTTCCAAACAGTAGGGAGTCCAGCACAAATCCTTGAGGTACACCAATGTAACTGGTCTGCTGCTAGAGGTGGAATCGCCAACTTTGCATGTGTTCTGTTGATGATCCAGTTGGCTACCCATCTAGTGATTTATGGGTTAATTCTCAGTTTTTTTAATTTCTCCAAATCTTTTGGGTTTCTAATACCATGAGGGGAATGGACTCCATTCGTAAGTCAAAGTATGATTAAAGTTCATGACATTAGTATTGTTTCAATCTTTGATGTCATACAGAAGTGCTCTTCACAGCACCCGGAGTGTGCCCAATAATGACTTGTCTCTTCAATTTGTATGGGGTTATATGAATTGGTAACATATCTAGATAAAATTGTAGATTCTTTTTCATATGACCCATTGCTCTGACTACTACTGGAACTGTCTGGGCATCTTTCTTCCACATTGCTCTCACTTCTACCTGCAGATACTGATATTTCATGACTTTGTGTCTCTCTGTATACAAGACACTGTAGTCACTGGGTGTAGAAATTACAATGATCAATGCTACTTTTGTCTTCTTCTCTTGGACCACTATATCCAGTTTTCTAGCAGCTAGCTTTTGAACTGTTGGTAATGGGTGATCCCATGTGATATAAACTTCATCTTTTTCTATGATGCATTGTGGCTGATGTTTCCAGTGTTTTTCAGTCACTTCAATACCATAATGTTTGCACAATCCCCAGTGCAACTGTCTTGCCACATTATTATGCCTTCCAGTATACAGTCCTTCTATCTCTAATATGTCACAACCAGCAATTAGGTGTACGACTGTTTCCAGTTCGGTTTTACAAAACCTACATTTGTCTGTTTCTCCCACATGTTCAATGGACTTTGTAAACCAGTGTGTACGTAGCCCACTGTCTTGGGCTGCCAATATTAATCTTTCATCTCTTGGTTTAAATTCACCTCTCCTTAACCATTCCTACATTCATTCCTGATCAACATGAGGTTCTTCCAGATGTTTTCTATACTTGCAACTATATTTATGTTTTTCCACATTTCTTGCCTTCTCGTCTAGTCCTTCACCTTATAGTCTTCCTTTTGTTTTTTGGCACATCCATTTACTGCCTGATTTTTATCTACTTCTGGTTTTATTTCCATTCCTGCTTGATGCCGATATGCTTCTGCTAGATTAAGCAGAGAAGTCATCTTAGATTTATTCTCCTCACGTTTCAAAACTTTCACTACACTTGGGTCTTGTCAGGTCAGCAGATGTGTGGAGTCCCATGAATGCAGATCTATACTTGTAATTAATTTCAAGGAGGCCCATCCCATCCCTCCTTCAGAAATGTGTGTATATAATCTTGGTATGCAGGGATTTTTATAAATCATTTGGAAGCATGAAGCATCCTTCTTGTTTTCCTATCTAATCTATCCAACACATTTTGGGGCCAATCAATCACTCCAAAACTGTGAGTTAGGACAGGAAGAACAAATTGGTTTATAGCTTGGATTTTGTTCCTAGATTTCAAGTATTCCTTACTAAGTTTTTTTGCATTTGTTCATGTTTTATTGTATACAGAGATTCCCAGCTGTGTGAGTTTATCAATGATGGCTGAGTGGGGGATTGTATCAAAAGTCTTGCCTAAGTCAAGATAGGCCGTATGTAGTATTTTGCCTTCATCCAGGGCTTTGGTGACATTCTAGAAGTCATCCACCAGGTTTTAGTAAGCATGATCTACCCTTAGAGAAGCCAAGTTGTGTTGGGACAACAGTTTGAAGGTCACCTATGCCTTTGTTGATAAGGTCCATGATTATTCTCTCCATGGCCTGGCAGTTACAGCTAGTTAGGCTTAGGGGTGTATAGTTCCCAGGGTCAGTTGATGGACCAATTTTGTGCAATGGAATTGCTGTTGCTTTTTTTTCATTTTCCTGGGACAAAGCCAATACTTAACATGTGGTTGAAGAGAGTGCCAACTGGTTATGCTAGGTCCTGTTTCAGACCATTTAGTAGTCAGCCTGGGATGTTTCCAGTCCCATAGAGGCTGTGATTTTGGCCATGTAGAGAGCAAGTATGAACTGCTCTTTGGAGATTCTAGGTAGAGGACTGGTGACCGGTATGCTTTGGGGTATTTCTGGTGGGGACATGGGGGGTAGCAGATTGGCAGTGTTCTCAGGGCCAGCATCAGTGGCACTATCTAATACTAGTTCGGCACAAGCCTGGCCCTTCAGTTTTAGATTTCTGACATAGCGAATGCCACTTGATTATCTTTAGCTAAGGATGCTAGTTTATGTTTGTATGTGGCTTTAGAGGACTTTACAAGGTAGTTAATTTGCTTCTTCAAGCTGTCGAGGGTGTGATTCCTCTGTGAAGTTAGTTCCCTATTGTTCTTAAACATTACTTTCTTTCACTTGTTGTATAACCTATGTATGCTTGATGCCCAGCAGAGTGGCTTGTTTTTTATGAGGACCTTGTTTTGATCCATTCACATTTAGCCAACTCTCTACATTTGTATATGTGTTTATGTGAGCGATTTGTGTACATCTCTATATAGCAGTCATTGTTGACAGTGGTATCAGGGGGTTGCAACTATTTATGGCATTGGTTAGGAGGCTATAGTTTGCTTTGCATGAATGTTTCATCATTTCTTTTCTTGTGGGGGTGTCGGGTATGAATGTGAATGAGATTGAATTATCATCCGACATGACCGGAGAGACAGCAGACAGGGGTTAGTGCAGAGAACCCATGTGTTGGTGAGTACTAAGTCTAGGACATTTGAACCCCGTGTGGGAGTGCAAATTATCTGTTTCCACAGCATGTGTATTAACAAAATCTGGGAACCTCAGGGTGAGCATGTTTGTGCACATAAATAACTCCAAATCGATGGAAGGATAGTTGAAATCACACATGATTAAGGGGTTTGGCTGTATAGTGACTGGCTCAAGTAGGTCCAAATAGGCAAAGTGGCACTTGTGTTTCATGATGGGGACCTGTAGCTAACAATGATATGGAAGGGAGTTTTACATACAGTTAGTTGGACTTGGTGTAGTGCTACATGGTCATACTCTTTGACCAGTCTTGCTGTGTATTTGCCTTTAATGAAGATGTATACACTTCTGCCTTTAGTTCTTTCACTGTCATTTTGATGTTTGAACATGTGGAAGGCATTGTAGCCTTGCATGGCCAGGGGGCTGTCTGTGGCCATGAACAATGTCTGTTTGACTGCACAGACATGGGCCTCATCCAAGGTAAGCAGTTCTTCCAGTGAGTGCAGTTTCTGATTTACACTTCTTGCATTAAGCAGCATAACCTTCAGTTTGTCCCTAGTGGATTTTTTTATAGTGGGAATTTAGTTGTTCTGACATTGCCTAAAAAGGACACTATGGAAGAGGAAAGCACCTTTAGATAGTACAGTGAGGTACATAGGTTCATAGGTTCATAGGTTCATACTAGGCTATCTGCCCGAGGGCATTTACAAGCCTAGCCCATAGTTTTGTGGCTTACGCCACCCCTTTAGTATGGGGAACTATACCCATTATTTTGCTGTGCCTCTGTTGAGCAGTGACACTGAGGTAATCCCTGGGGTATATCTGCGATCTCCCATCCATTGGTCAAGATTTCTCTTGAACAAGGCCAGCGAGGTGCTCTGCCTCACATATACCGGGATTTTATTCCACAGCATAGGGAGTCTTTGGGTGATGAATCTATCCCTCCAGCACGTCCTATTAATAGCCGTGTCGAGGTTTAAGTCTCCGCCCTTGTGGCTCTGACGGATCTAGATTTTTTGAGGTGAAGCATATTCATCAAATCTGGGTTTGACATGGCCTTGTATGTTAGGCAAAGGTCACCTCTGAGCAGCGGTAGCGACTGAATAGAGCTGGAGTTCTTTCAGTCGGGCAGCATAGGACAGATGTTTGAGACCCTTTATCCTTTTGGTGAGGAACTTTTGTGGCCTCTCCAGCTGCTGCAAGTGTCGGGTCAGATACATTCGAATGGGGCATTGTACTCAATCATTGGTCTGATGAGTGATGAGTATAGGGAGACTATGACCTCCCTTGATCTAGATGAGAATCCTTCATGATAAGGTGGGCAATGTAGAAGGTCTTCCTAACTACTTTAGCTACATGGGTGTCGAATGACAGACTACTATCAACCTGGGTCCCCAGGTCCCTGATAACTTCTTCTGTACTCAGTGGATTGCCACCTATTTGGTAGCTAGGGGTAACCTTGTTTTTCCCGAAGGGTATGACTATGCATTTTTGGCATTTAACTTTAGGCCATGGCTCTGGCACCAGTTATCCGTTTCTGTGAGACCCTTCTGAAGGATATCTGTGTCAGATGTGTTTTCTACTATGGCGCCCAGTTTGCAGTCATCTGCAAACTTTGTCAGCCATAACCCTCCTGTGTTTGCTTGTACTTCGGAAAAGTAGATGCCAAACAAGAGTGGGCCCAGGACTGAGCCCTGTGGTACACCACTTGTGACAGGCTTTGAGTCTGACATGGCGCCAGCAACTCTGACCCTGTGGGTTCTGTCACTCAGCCAGTTTGCAACCCATCTTGTGATGTATGGGTTAACATTTAAGCTGATGAGTTTTTCAATGATACCCGAGTGGGGTATTGTATCAAAGGCCTTCGCCAGATCGAGGTAGGCTGTATGGACTGCCTTTTCCTCATCAATGGCTTTGGTGACTGTTTCGAAAAGTCAACCAAGTTTAGAAGGCATGATCTGCCTTTGACAAAGCCAAACTGGGATGGATCCAAAGTCTGCAAATTCCTATGTCTTTATTTATGAGGTCCATTATGATCCTCTCCATGGCTTTGCAGATAAGGCTTGTCAAGCTAATGGGCGGTAATTTCCAGGGTCGGTGGAGGCACCGCCTTTGTGAAGTGGGACCACAGTTGCAGTGCGCCACTCCCTGGGTACGTATCCAGAGGTAAGACTATGATTAAACAGCTGTCCTAGCTGTGGGTTTAATTCCTCGTTGAGTTCGTGGAGCACACAGCCGGGGACACCATCAGGTCCCATGGATGCTGTGTTTGTTGCTTTGGAGAGAGCAGTTCTCACTTGGGCGTTTGAGTTGTTTGGGGGCTGCAATCGCTTGGTATAGATATCTCTCCTTTTGGGGGGAGAAGTTTGCACTGAACCTGTCAGCCAGTATGTTGGCAATGTCTGTAGGATCAGTAATCTTCACATCATTTTGAACTAGTTCTGAGCATATCTGGGAGTTTCCTCCCAGGTTTCTAACATAGCTAAAGAAGGCCTTATGATTGTCTTTTGAGTCTTTAGCTATTTTTCTCTCAAAATTTGCTTTGGATGATTTTATGAGAGCTCTTAGTTTTTACTTATAGTGATCAAGGGTGTCTTACCTTTTAAGGATTTTGCTCTATCTTGTAGTAGCTTCCTCCTTTTGTTGTAGAGTTTGTTTATGGCTGGGGTCCACCAGAGTGGACGCTTGCCTTTGGTACAAAGAGTCTTTGTTTTGCTTGGGATTGCCTTATCCATGCAGTCCTGCAGGTGCTGGTAGAAGGCATTTGTAAGTGATTCAGCGGCTTGAGTACTGTTTTCCGTCGGCTCGGGGCCTTAAAGGAGACCACACTAGTCTTTAGAAGTGTGAAGTCGGCTTTCAAGAAGTTCTTTACTGTGGTCTTTTTATTTCAGGTGGGGGTGGGATGAGGACCTCCAGCGAGATTAGTTGTGATCTGATCTCACCAGTGAGGGGTATACTTCGGTGTTGAACATTGTGCTCCCATGTTCGTGATGATGAGATCAAGTATGTTTTCTCCTCTTGTGGGGATGGTGACTAGTTGTTCCATGGCATTTGAGTTTATGAATTCCAGGAACTGTTGGGCTAGGGTGTTTGGGCTTGAGTAGTGTTCCCAGTCTATATTAGGGTAATTGAAGTCACCTAGTATGATGGTGTTTGGTGATACATTTATCCCCTCTAGTGTTTTCAGGAAGGCCATGTGACGTTCCTGAGTTTGTGAGGGTGGCCTGTAACATGCTACAATTTGCAGAGCAGTCTTGCCTATGGTTAATTGCACCTGGATGGTCTCCGATGCATCGTGCGTTGCCACCAGTCTTGAGGTGTGGGTGTCTTTGATGAATATGGATACGCCCCCCCCCATTCTTGGTATTGGCCGGATTTTGGGGCGGAACGCATGATAAGAGGTAAAACCTGATAGTGCTGGGGTGCTCTCAGGAGCCTTGAACCAGGTTTCTGTCACTGCACAGACATCGATGTTCTCCATACTGAGAAGGGCCTCGAGTGTGCATTTTGAGATTTAGACTTCTGGCATTGAGCAGCATTACCCTTAGTTTTTTTCCTTTTTGTGTTCTAGGGTGGTAGGTTTAGAATTTGAGCCTTGCCTAAAAAGGCACTATGGGGGTGGCAGGAGCCTTTGCCAATATCCGAATCCCAGGGGTGACAGGTGCAAGCCGTCCCTGCGAAGCAGCGTGGCTTGTCCAGCATGTCATCCCAGGCAGACAGACATTGGATCCCCTTTGAATGACACCAGAGTTTAAGCCAATTGTTAAAGCTGATCATCTTATCTCTGTATTGTGGCATCATTCTTGGTGAAGGTAGGATACTGCTCAAGGTCAGGGTCAAACCTGCCAATATTAATCTTTCATCTCTTGGTTTAAATTCACCTCTCCTTAACCATTCCTACATTCGTTCCTGATCAACATGAGGTTCTTCCAGATGTTTTCTATACTTGCAACTATATTTATGTTTTTCCACATTTCTTGCCTTCTCGTCTAGTCCTTCACCGTATAGTCTTTCTTTTGTTTTTTGGCACATCCATTTACTGCCTGATTTTTATCTACTTCTGGTTTTATTTCCATTCCTACTTGATGCCGATATGCTTCTGCTAGATTAAGCAAAGAAGTCATCTTAGATTTATTCTCCTCACATTTCAAAACTTTCACTACATTTGGGTCTTGTGAGGTCAGCAGATATGTGTGGAGTCCCACAAATGCAGATCTATACATGTAATTAATTTCAAAGAGGCCCATCCCATCCCTCCTTCAGAAAGGTGTATATATAATCTTGGTATGCAGGGATTTTTATAAATCATTTGGTAAGCATGAAGCATCCTTCTTATTTTCCTATCTAATCTATCCAACACATTTTGGGGCCAATCAATCACTCCAAAACTGTGAGTTAGGACAGGAAGAACAAATTGGTTTATAGCTTGGATTTTGTTCCTAGATTTCAAGTATTCCTTACTATTTTTTTTTTGCATTTGTTCATGTTTTATTGTATACAGAGATTCCCAGCTGTGTGAGTTTATCAATGATGGCTGAGTGGGGGATTGTATCAAAAGTCTTGGCTAAGTCAAGATAGGCCGTATGTAGTATTTTGCCTTCATCCAGGGCTTTGGTGACATTCTAGAAGTCATCCACCAGGTTTTAGTAAGCATGATCTACCCTTAGAGAAGCCAAGTTGTGTTGGGACAACAGTTTGAAGGTCACCTATGTCTTTGTTGATAAGGTCCATGATTATTCTCTCCATGGCCTGGCAGTTACAGCTAGTTAGGCTTAGGGGTGTATAGTTCCCAGGGTCAGTTGATGGACCAATTTTGTGCAATGGAATTGCTGTTGCTTTTTTTCATTTTCCTGGGACAAAGCCAATACTTAACATGTGGTTGAAGAGAGTGCCAACTGGTTATGCTAGGTCCTGTTTCAGACCATTTAGTAGTCAGCCTGGGATGTTTCCAGTCCCATAGAGGCTGTGATTTTGGCCATGTAGAGAGCAAGTATGAACTGCTCTTTGGAGATTCTATGTAGAGGACTGGTGACCGGTATGCTTTGGGGTATTTCTGGTGTGGACACGGGGGGGTAGCAGATTGGCAGTGTTCTCAGGGCCAGCATCAGTGGCACCATCTAATACTAGTTCGGCACAAGCCTGGCCCTTCAGTTTTAGATTTCTGACATAGCTAACGAATGCCACTTAATTATCTTTAGCTAGGGATGCTAGTTTATGTTTGTATGTGGCTTTAGAGGACTTTACAAGGTAGCTAATTTGCTTCTTCAAGCTGTCGAGGGTGTGATTCCTCTGTGAAGTTAGTTCCCTATTGTTCTTAAACATTACTTTCTTTCACTTGTTGTATAACCTATGTATGCTTGATGCCCAGCAGAGTGGCTTGTTTTTTATGAGGACCTTGTTTTGATCCATTCACATTTAGCCAACTCTCTACATTTGTATAGGTGTTTATGAGGGCCATTTGTGTACATCTCTATATAGCAGTCATTGTTGACAGTGGTATCAGGGGGTTGCAACTATTTATGGCATTGGTTAGGTGGCTATAGTTTGCTTTGCATGAATGTTTCATCCTTTCTTTTCTTGTGGGGGTGTCGGGTATGAATGTGAATTTGAATGAGATTGAATTATCATCCGACATGGCCGGAGAGACAGCAGATAGGGGTTAGTGCAGAGAACCCTGTGTTGGTGAGTACTAAGTCTAGGACATTTGAACCCCGTGTGGGAGTGCAAATTATCTGTTTCCACAGCATGTGTATTAACAAAATCTGGGAACCTCAGGGTGAGCATGTTTGTGCACATAAATAACTCCAAATTGATGGGAGGATAGTTGAAATCACACGTGATTAAGGGGTTTGGCTGTATAGTGAGTGGCTCAAGTAGGTCCAAATAGACAAAGTGGCAGATGTTTCATGATGGGGGACCTGTGGCTAACAATGATATGGAAGGGAGTTTTACATACAGTTAATTGGACTTGGTGTAGTGCTACATGGTCATACATGCTGTGTATTTGTCTTTAATGAAGATGTATACACTTCTGCCTTTAGTTCTTCTACTGTCATTTTGATGTCTGAATGTGTGGAAGGCATTGTAGCCTTGCATGGCCAGGGGGCTCTCTGTGGCCTTGAACCATGTCTGCGTGACTGCACAGACATGGGCCTCTTCCAAGATAAGGAGTTCTTCCAGTGAGTGCAGTTTCTGATTTACACTTCTTGCATTAAGCAGCATAACATTCAGTTTGTCCCTAGTGGATTTTTTTATAGTGGGAATTTAGTTGTTCTGACATTGCCTAAATAGGACACTATGGAAGAGGAAAGCACCTTTAGATAGTACAGTGAGGTACATCTCCATTCATTCACTGCAACACGGACTATTCAGAGTCATAACGGTACTGGTTGAGAGACTTGAGTGCATGCTTGATCTGATGGATTAAGCTACCTGACAGGCAGCTGACTGTGACCTTCTCCTTGTCCAGCTTGGTTATGGGGACATCTGTGTGTCTCATTATGGAGTCACGTATGAGCAAGACATTTGGTTTTGAGGTATTTTGCCTGATCAGCTTATTGGCTGAGACACTTGTGTATATTATTATGTTTAGAGGATTCTGTTGGGTCTCCAATTTGTGCAGTAGGTTTGCAGTTGGGAAGTCTCTGATCTTTAGTTAGGTTTCTAGCGAGTACCTTCACATAGGTGGGTTTATGCGTTGTGAGCTTGTTTATGTGCAAGAGGTGAAGTATGTGTGCTGACAACATGTTTGATATCTGGTTTGTTGTTATGTGAGAGAATTGATTCCAAATTCATAGTATAGATACAGCTCTCACATGTTGTATTAGTTTGCTTTAGCAGTAGCTGGTTGTCAGTATATTTGAGGCAATTGCTACATTGCCTCAAGATGCCCATGTAAATCAGGCTGCCTGGAGAAAGAGTGGGAAACTATCCATCCATTAGGGAAGGTATATACTGTAGTAGCTTGTGGAGTTGGTCTAGATAGACCAGATTATGGTGTAAGACTAACAAAATGTGTCTATTCTGTGGAGGGCTAGGGGTGCATAAATGTGTCAGTGTTTCACAATGCACAACTGAGTTGCTTACAGGGCAAAAATGTAAGCTCTGAGCAGCTATGGTAAACTGAGTGCAAACCCAGCAAAACACAGTGCTGGAATACAAGTGAAGTTAAATTATTTAAAAAAAATAGACAAAGGGAAAGGCCAAGAGTGAGCCTTATTCCAGCAATCCCCAACTCAGATTGGTTCTTGGCTGCATAGTTCTGTCACAGCGGTGCAGGGTGAACTTCTTAATGTAAGAGAGCTGGTTTTAGTGCTCAAATGATACCAAACAGTCTAGATTCAGCAAGCCTGACTCAAGCCTGTGCTATGAAATGCAGAAGTACTGGAAATTAAAAGTGCAGAAAATCTAATTCATAACAGAAGAACAAGCAGTTTAAATAAAGGAACAATTCAGTAGAATACTCCAACAAGAGTGTTGACAACAAATCTTCCTAGTGTGCAATAAGTGTTCTGGAACCCAAGTGCTTAAACCAGAACTAAGACACTTTCAGAATAAGAGACACAATAAGCCTTCAACCAGCAATTCCCAGCTTAGAAGGATGTAGGCTATCCTCCCCTGCCACAAGAGTCTATGCCACAAACCTTCCTAATGTGAAACAACTGGATCGGAGGCCAAGTGCTTAAACCATAACAAAGACACTTAGAACAACAGCCAGAATAGGCATTCAACCAGCTCAGAAAGACAGAGGCTAATGTCTCTTCCCACAAGAGTGTAGACTACAAACCTTCTAAATGTAAGAAAACTGGCCCAAAACCCAAGTGCTTAAACCAAAAGTAATAGGCTCAGAATAACTGTTACAATTTAATGCGATACCAGACAGATGACAGTGACATGTCTTTTAATCTACCCATAAACATCATGGCATGGTTAGTAGGCCCTGTGTTATCTTGATGAGAAAGCCCTGTGGTCTGTCCAGCTGCTTCATGTACCTGTTGAGGTTCATAAAAAAGAGAGCATTATACTGTATTACTGTTCTGATGAGTTTGTTTACAGGGTTGTCATACAATCATGAGATCTGAATGTGATGGCATGTGTTAAGATGTGCACCATACATATGCACTGGAAAAAATTAAAGAGAAAGGCTATAAAGTAATGACACACATTGCAGTTCCTGACTTCGCAACCTTTACAGAGAACACACTAGAAAGTACTGACATGATGATGCTATCCACTGTATAATTTGGCAAGGCAAATATAACTGACAGGTACAATTATCTGCACTGATATAGCTATACACCCTGTTCATCAGACATAAAGCTTTTGTATTCCTGAATCCAAAACAGACAAAACAGTGATATGGCACAGTTATCATCTTTTGCACAGGATGCTGGAGGGGGAGGTGGTAGAAGGCCTAAGCTGACACACAAGGTCAGTGAGTGTGTGTGAGGGACAAAGGGAAGCAGGCAGGCTGTGTATGTGTGTCTGTAGGGGTCCTCAATGTGAAAGTGGTGTGTTAGAGTCTGTATGAACACTGCCAATCTCAATGCTATTTGTACATCCTGGTATGTTGGAAGGTGCATGATAGAGGTGACACTTCATCATTGTTGCCCTTGACCATGAGAATTGGATCTGCCAGAACCTGTACTGGCACCTCCACTCTCAAGGTCAGATGGAGTGCTGCTACCTGAGTGTGCCTCATGTCTGCTGGATGTGCTTCCTTCACAGGAACACACAGGATCATGACCTGCCATGTTGTGTGTTGACAGCACACTCACTGATGGAAGAGTAGAAGTACTGCCACTACTGGACCATGATCAGGCATGGACACATTGGCTATCAACAATTATTGTGGCTGACCTATGCCCATGACAATGCCATTCCCCTTCCAGCAGATATTCAATTACAGATGCTGCTCACTCCATGACAGACACCCCTTGGTCCATCAGAGAGATCCTGTGTTCTAACATGTCATTGATCAGATCCAGGGAATCGGCAACACAGACAGTCATGCATGTCAGACTGTGCCACGTCCATAACCCTGAGCATTTGTCTTTAGAGCCTTTCTGAATATGCCTGTGCCTCTATGACAGCCCTAAACATGCATTATGTGACATGGAAAGAGACACCTGCACCAGGTTTAAGAGGGAGTGCAGGCCCCCTTTGAGATCCCTATCAACCCTCCTGCTTGGCATCTCACCAATACTTTGGCTACAGCCAGACTCAACTGACACTGAAGCCACAGTAGCCACACTTCCCTGCTCAATGTCACCATCCTTCATCTGTCCTATATCTGTGGAGTCAATGGACTGGATAGGCATAGGCCTACTGGCTGTGTCTGGAGAAAATGAAAGGGGTGGCTGTATGTCAACCTCGGTGTCAGATTCAGCCTCTGCACTCTCCAACAGTACCTCAGTTTCACCAACATCATCAGCAGTCTCTGATGAGACCCTGCCATCAGGTGGCACAGGGACCACATGATAAAAAGGGAGAAACACAGGCATATATTTAATACCTGCACTACTATCATGCCATATAAATGCTAAACAACTAGCAGTGCTGCTACTATTACAGACAGTATAGCAATACACACAACAGACCTAAAATGCCACATTATGATATTTCTAAAAATTGATCTGCAGTATTGAAATAACTTTATTTGTCTTACCTTCTGCAGGTGGCATACATTTCTGGATTCTTTATGGTCCTGAAATAAGTTAAGTAGCAGGTAAGGCCAACATCTTCACATTTAGCAGTAAGACAGGGGAATTACATGTACTCCTCTCAATCTGCATAAAATATTAGTTCAGCAAGAATGTGGCTGTCAACTCCAAATTAATCTTATCACTGTACCAATCTTCAATCCCCCCAAAAAGACATGTGACACAGATGCAGATTTTATTTAAATTGTTTTACTATACAGCGATATTCAGCTAGTCGTATAATTTATTTATTTATATGAGTTGTTCTGTTGTAGAAGATTTGCCAGGGAATCCTCATTGGGAGTGAGACATGGTTCTGCAGCAGGCCCACCCCTGTTACCCTTGGGTCTTGGGCAACAGCAGCTACATGCCTCCATGCAGATGTTACCATATCAGTGGCCATGTGGTACACCAGCTCATAAGTATGGCTGTGACTGCCTACGGCATTTATGTTTGCAATGATCTCCTGCCATAGTCTCAGCTTTTCTGGCATATTGGGATGATCCCTTCTGAGAAGAAAAGCCCCATGTTTATGGAGCACATCAACAATTATTGTAGTCTTGGCTTCAGTGAAGGGGGGGGGTCTGTGCCTCAATGACATTGTTGGTACTAAAAGACAACAGAGTGATAATGCACATAAGTATCACATAACTACAAAGAAACTGTTCCCAGATAAAACAGTTAATGTAGGCAGTCAGTAGTACCCAATATAAAAATATAAAACATACTACAGATGTAAAATACTAAGAATAGGCAGGATGCAAAACAAGGAGAATAGCAAGAGCAACATATATTTGTATGTGCCATAGCAGTAACTCAATTGTGCTCCCCCAAAAAGAACAGTCCATTCTAGTTTGTGACATAACAGTAACATCTTTGCTCCCCCACCCACAAAAGAAAAGGTACATGAACCATTTTGCTAATAAAACACATTTGAAAAGCTAAACATGCATTCAAAGGACCTTCCCCTGAAACATTTGTACATATGTATCACACACCTTACTATTTTCATATATTTATCAGTCATTTGTACCTCTGAAATGGATTTACAAACATAGCCATGCCATCAGTACACTTCTGACTAATACATACAGACACCAATATAAAAGGCTTTGCTTTACATTATTCATTAATATATTCCAGCATATGCATTATGTAGGTAACAGAATGACAACATGCCTACTAGAGTCCAATACTCCTCTGTAAGGACAGGCTTGGAAATGTTTTGCTTTTCTGAACATGTAGTAAGTATCCTCACCATCAGTTTGGCTAGCTACACATTTGCCTTTTTATAATGTTGTATATTATTAATGGATTACATCTGTCTAGGCTGTGTTTCAGATATGCTAATTACAACATAAGCAACTGAATTGTATGCTAATCAACCAATCTGGTGGAGCTATTCAACTAGTTATAAAGCAACCATGTAGACTCCATGCTATTTTTTTCCTGTGGATTTCAAAAGTAGTGGACTAGAGGAACAGAAAGTCTACACAGACCAAATGTTAAGAGCTGCTGCTGCTGTTTAACTCCATTTGTAAGTGCTACTGGCTGTAGGCAATGCTGTTGCTGCTGTCAATAGGCCTAGGCCAAGACAGTGAAGAGTTTTCCAGCTATCTTTAACTTATCACTACATGCACACTGTGGATATTGTAGAATGCTACAGAGTGGACAGGGACACAATGCAGGAACCCTGAGGCCTTTGCCAGCCTAATCTCAGAGCCACAGCCTTTGCATCCCCATGTATTGACTGTGTAATGCTTGCATCACAGTCAGCCCTGATCTAACACTGTGGCAACCACTGCATTTCTAAGTTAAGTCCTGAACATGTACTGGATGGTATAATAATATCATGACATGTCCTTGTATTTCATCATTTGGTAAAGTAAGCAACTACAAGGTGGGAGATTTGAACACAATTTAATGTCACATGTGGCAGCAGAGAGTTATTTGTATTGTATGTGTCCATTAACAAATAGTAGGCCTCAGGATTCAAAAATTTGCACATTGATACCTCCCCAAAGTAATAATGATTGCCGCATGCTCTCAGTTTTGCACCATATGTTTGTAATGGGAAATCATAACAGAGAGATGTTAAAAAGTAATGAGACACATGGCAGTTCCTGGATTCACCACACTCAGAAGATCAAACCACTGGGATGCAAAACAAGGAGAGTAAAAAGAGCAACATTTCATTGTTTGTGCCATAACAGTAGCTCTGCCTGGGTCTATCCCTCTCAAAAGAACATTATACCCTTGCAAGTGCCATGACAGGAACACACCTCTGCTACCCACCCCCAAAACAGCAGTCTATGTTTGTTTATGCAATCCAACCTTCCATTAATTTGATGACACCTGTATATCATAGCGGTCCCATTTAATATCTTCACACATTTTAAGGTAAATGATATAGACTGGCTTACATAATGCATGTCTCTGATTGGTCAGATAATTGATGAATGGCCAAGAAACACAGAAAGGTAGGACATAGCTGTATATTTGCAAGTAATAATCATAGCAGGTTGTTTGATCATAAGTGCACTAAATCCAAATATATTAAATAGAATACATTGCAAATAGGTTATGCCTTGATATCAGTGCACATTCCATTGCATTTGGTTGTGTGAGGAATTATGTCATGTATTTACTGCAAAGATGTTTGTGGGGCAAAGATAGACAAGTCTACCCTCCTGTTCTCTGGTGTGCATTGCAGTGAGAGTTGGGATCCAGATCTTTGTAGTCATATCTCATGTGTGCTAATATTTTCTACTGTGTATGTCATAAATTGATTTCCTGCATTTCAACTAATTTTCCATTTTTATATATTTTTTTCTTTTTTGAGGAGCCACTGTTTGGGCAATGCACCTCTTAACACAAACAGCTTTGACTATGTGCATTTCCTTTGCATGTAGAACAGCAGTGCACAAACCAGACAAATGGGCAATCCAGGAAGCAGAAAGGACCCAGACAGCCACATGCATGCACTGAATGCATTCAATCAATACTAAAGGCCATCACACAAACACATTTCCCAGCAGTGCCCTCTCTTGCACAACATGTTTGTGCAATGTTAAGTGATGCACAACAATTTCAAATGTTGCAAATCCAGAAAGTGCATGCTCCCAGTAAGTGTGATACCTGTAGTTGGTGGGAAAACATCATTCTACATTGATCTTTATCTGTAATAGACATTGCAGACATTCCTGGAGAGTTTCTGAGATTCCGTGCTCAAAGATGGGATGTCCAGGAGTCCAAAGTGTTTATTGGACACCTATTAAATGAATACGCACCCAGGCTTTTGCAGAAGGACTATTGTGGCTTGGATTACAAGGCAGAGGCATAGAATAGTCTAGCCTGGACTCTGACTAGTGCTACCAGTATCCCCAGCACTGGTGAACAATATAGGAATCACTACAGAGACCTCTGGATAAGGATGAGGGACTTCTTCAACCATTGGATCAAGGAATGCAGGACTAGGGGCACCCTCCAGATGTGTAAGTATTACTTACATACACTACTGTAAGAGTTAAAGGTTGGATATAGTCAGGATTGGTATGCTTAATGGTATTCTGTTGTGCACTGTTTTTACACAGCCATCAAAGACTGGGCACTGAATGAGCGAAGCCATGCCACTAGATTGGCATGTATGCGAGACGTATGTGGAAATTGTGCATCCCAACAGTAGGGTTATTTTAGCATTAAAAAATAAGATCCATTTATTGGTTCATTATGCAGTCGTATCAAATTGAGCATTCATTTCTCAACTGCAATAGGAAAGTATGCATGCATTACTCTGGAGGCCATAACAACAGTTCAGTATTAAAGAGTAGTCATAGGCTGTGCCTTCAAAATCCATACTTTCTAAATATACAATACTGTAAAGTTTTCATTGATATTGCAATGTAATTTCAGAGCTCTAAAGCAGTGTCACTACTGGCTTGCTGTAAACTGTAATAAGTATATGTAAGCACAGCTGGGTATGGCAGTCCCATGGGATCCTCTGTCCCCACTATAACAGCTGCAGCACCATTGCTGATCCCATCTGATGCATTACCTGGTAGCAACCTCTCTGCTTCCCCCACACTAACTGACACCTCAAGTAGTTCTGCCTCACAGAGCAGGTGAGTTTATCACCTGTGATGTACTGCCCGGGTTGGTGCATAGGATTGTGCACCATACAGTTGGTGCACCCGTACTCTGAATGGAGCCACTGCTCTCCATCTTTATATTAAATAACACAAGAAGACACAGATGTCAGACACTGCAACCATCAGTGCAGTGAGGTAACAGTGATGACATTCCATTGGGTGATGTCCATGATTTTGCAGTCTCTCTACCCTCATTCCAACCATGCTGTTCGCACACCTCATGTGTCCTTCACCGTCCATATTTTTGTCTTGTATGTTTTGTCTGTCTGCAGTTTCTTCCTTGCCTGTCCAACTTACATCACCCAGACGTTCATACAGTCCTTCCCCGACATTCATCTCTCTTTCAGAAAAAAAAAAAACACCCCATACATAGCTCAACATTTTGCAATGTGTCTTCATGACACACATGATTTGGTCCAGTTCCCTATACAACAGATTCTGTTGTGGTTGCCCTAATCTGGTAAACTTGTATGGATTCTCTAAAATATGGTTACTTGGTACTAGTTTCCAATACAACCTCATATATGATAGTTATATATCTGATTTTGCTGCAGCCTTGCATTAGTGCACAATGTGCACCACTGTGGATTATGCTTTTAAAAAAAAAGAAATGGGGAAGACAGGAAAGTGTTGAAATGGGGAGCAAGAAAGGGGAAGAACAAAGTCAAATGAGGGAAGGAATGTGCAGGAAGGATATAGAAAAGAACCATAGCTCTCCATTTCTTGAAGAATAAAACATGGACATAATACAAAATATGTAGAAATTTGATTTGCATTGCCCCAGAACATGTGTGCTGTGAGACGAGCTACGATATGGAACTTTTTTTGGAGAGAGAGAATGTTGGGGAGGGGGAAGGGCTGTAGGAATTATCTGGGTGAGGTAAGTTGGGCAGGTAAGGAAACTATTACAGAGAAACAAGACAAACAAGGAAAGAGACAAGGACAGAGAAGGACACATGAGGTGGGTGAACACCATGGTTGGGGAAATGATGAGAAATCCAGGTCCCATGGATGTCGAGGTGGTTGACAGTGAGAATCTAGTCCTCACCCAGTGTACTGTCATCAGTGTCACCTCACTGTACCACTGACTGCAGTGCTCAATGTTTGTGTCTCCTTTGAGTGCTCTGCACAAAGATGGAGATCAGGTACTCCATCACGCATAGGTGTGGACCCACAGTGTGGTGCACAATCCTGTGCACCATCCCTGGCAGTTCCCATTGAGTGCAAAACTCAGCACCTCTGCCACTGCTCCCAGAGGGAGTCACAGACCTATCTTCCAGGGCAGAACTAAAAGACTGGCCAGGTAGTGCAGAGGTGGCAGAAAAGGTGCTAGCAAGTTGTGCACCAGATGTGCTGGGCAGTGGTGCTCATACCTCCCAACTATCCAGAATTACTTGTTTTTTACCGAGTTTTGGGGTCCAAATAATGGGGTGTCACGATTCCCAAGTGGCACCCCTTCATTTCCAATATTTTTCCAGCTATTTTTTTTTAATTTGTTTGCTTTCGCACTTTTGAGCTGACATCATTGCATGCGCGATGACGTCAGCTCCATCAACCTATCGGAATTGAGGCTGAAGGGCTCGTGTGCACACATGTGCTACTGTGTGGAATTGGATCTGACAACAACAGAGAACTCATGAGAGACAGGTAATAATTTCTGGTGCTGTACAGATTATTTCTTAACTGAGTTGCCATGTGGAGGTACTTTCTGTTTGCCAAAGGAGTTGAGTTACTGCTGCTGCATGCCATAGTTTAAGCTGCACAGACTGAGGAGGTTGAGTTGCATTCCGTTAGAGTTTAAGTGTATATGCTACACTTTATTTATATTATGCACACAGTTTTTGCTTGGGTTACTGCTTAAGAGTCACAGACTGTCCTTTTATTTGCTTGCACGCAGGTAGTTCTGGACCGTTACTATAGTTATACTTAAACAGAGACACTTTCTGTATATGCACAGACTGATGAGGTTGAGTTGCTTTCCATTAGAGTTTAAGCATATATGCTATACGTTATTTATATTATGCACACAGTTTTTGCTTAGGTTACTGCTGAGGAGTTTAAGCCACCCAGACAGTCTTTTTATTTGCTTGCATGTAGGCAGTTACAGACCGTTACTGTATTTAAACTTAAATGGAGAAGAGAACACTTTCTGTATATGCACAGACTGAGGAGACTGAGTTGCTGCTTGCATGCAGTTCTGTTACTGCTGAGGAGTACAGACAGTCTTTTTATTTGCTTGCATGCAGTTCCGTTATTGTATTTATAATAGAGAATACTTTCTGTATATTTTGTGTGTGTGTGTGTGTGTGTGTGTGTGTGTGTAAATGCCCCCAACAGAATACACCTGATGGCTAGAGGTACTCAGGCTCAAACCCTGTACCTTGGGTACAGGTAAAAAGAGCCTAAAGTCACTAGCCACCACCACTTGTAAACTTGCTCCTCATATTTTTGTTCTGTTCCTTATTAGATTTGTGGATTTCAGGAGTTTTGTGCCAAATCACTGAAGGATTGTTTTTACTAAATTACATGCATTTGAATTTCAGACTTCATTCTTCAGAAAATAAATGGTAACACAAAACCTTTTATTCTAGCAATTTTCTAAGATCAGTATTTGAAATGTATCCGTATTTTGGGGCTGTATTTCCCATTATTGGCTTTGTCCAGGTTTTTTGTGCTAAGCCGTTGAGAGCGATGGATAGCCTATGGTGAGAAGTGAGAACTGAATTCACTAAATGATAACCATTTAAGTTTCAGTTTTCCTGTCCTTCAGGAAACTGCTGATTTGGCTTAGTGGTATGTTGCTCTGACTACAGTGTCCTGGGTTCAAGACTTGGCAGTGAAATGCATGGTGGTAACAACATTTTCTTCAAGCAACTTTCCAAAATTATACAAGCAATGTTTAAAATGTATCCTTGGTTTTTGGCCTTTTGTCCCGTCTCCCAAAAAAAGCTGAAATTGAACATAAGTGTGGGAAGCTGTGCAAGATGCCTATGGCTTGCACAACTGTCATTCTATTTTTTTATAGATTTATATATATAGTCTGTGTCAGTAGACTTTTATCATGAAAATGTTCTAAATAGAATTAGGACAGTTTTGCCATCATTGATTCATGCATTTTGTTTAATTGCCTATTGGAAAAATGTTTAAACAGTAAATTTAAATGTGCTTAAGTCTAACAAGTGTGCTGCATTATACAAGGACTATAATTTAATAAAGTCAGGAAGGTGTATCAAAGACTGTATGCATGTTTCTTGTTTTGTGTACAAGGGGCCTATGATTTGAAAACAGCCAAAAGGTAATCTTTATCCACCACTGGCCAGATGCATTTTCTTTGGATGTGGTGTGGGTTTCAATGTTTCAATGAATGTGAGTTTCAAGGGCAGAGAAGTTTTAATGCCAAGTCTGTTTTCATTGTGAGACAGTATTGCTTTGTTAAGCAGATATCTATTAGTGTTTGTGCATTGTGCTATAAAATGTAAAAATAAAATCCAAATAATCATTGTAGGAGTAAAGCAGTATGAACACATTAGTGTTTATGGGAAATGGGGTGAAATGGCCAGGTAATAGGACATTGGAATGGCTGCAGGGGGACTCTGGTGGTATATTTTGTTTCTGTTCTTCAGTTTGCATTTGAAAGTTGGTATCCCACAATTCCACTGGAGCAGGTGGGGTTGTGTAATTATATATGCAAATTTTACATTAATCAGTGTACAGATTTGTACCTATTTTTCATGGGCCTTGTCCAGATTTTTGTGGTTTCCAGGTTGAGAGGTATGGTTTATAATATAAATAAAGTATAGCATATACACTTAAACTCTAACAGAAAGCAACTTAACCTCCTCAGTCTGTGTGGCTTAAACTCTGGCGTGCAGCAGCAGTAAGTCAACTCACTTGGCAAACAGAAAGCACCTCCGTGTGTCAACTCCATTAAGAAATAATCTGTACAGCACCAGAAATTATTACCTGTCTCTCATGTGTTCTCTGTTGTTGTCAGATCCAATTCCACACAGCCACAAATGTGTGCACATGAGCCCTTCAGCCTCAATTCCGACAGGCTGATGGAGCTGACATCATCGCTCATGCGATCATGTCAGCTCAAAAGTCTCTCAAAACAGGTACTTGCATGAAAACATATGAGTAATAAAGAAATATCTTACAAAGGACTTATCTACCCTTGAACTTGTTCTCACAAATATATCCACTGCTTGTATGCCTCTGTATGTAACATCTTCACTCTTCCCTTGGGAAATCAGACTATAAATAAGTCACCTTCTCCTTTTATAATCAGCTAGTACTTCTTTATTTAAAGACTTATAAAATGCAAATTTTCTTCACTTATTTATGACCTAAAATTCTGCTGTAATTCTCCTCTGATGGATGATCCCATTGCTATAGCTATTGTATTAACAAGGCAGCCCCATTCACAGTAAATATAAAGAGAATTAAAAGAAACACTTCTATGGTGGAATGCCAGTTTAATAGATTGTATAACATGGGAACAATACTTAATGTTTATAAGAAGTATTAACTTAAGAGGGCAAAAAGCAATTAGTATTGAGCTAATGGGAATCATTAGAAAGCTAAAACCTGAATATTAACTTAAAATGGCCACAACAATACTAATAATTATGAATCTTTCCTTATCTACTTCAGGATCTTAAAAACTAACATAAAAAAATGGTCAAATCTGGTCCCCAATAATACTTCCCACTCCGATGCCAAGAAAATCATTAATACTCCAGCTCAAAAGTTAGAGCAACTTTTTACTCTAACAGTTATTGCTATTCCATGTATTCATTGCCACTCCTGTTCATAACTATTGAATAAGTATTGTCAGCCCCCTCAAAAGCTCATCCATGGGCTTAGAAAACCATAACTGGTTGCCTGATTATCAGTACCAAATATGGCCTATCTGAATCCCTACATAAACTCTGTACTGGCTACATTCCTGAAGCTTGGAAAGCTGCTATTATAGTTCCACTACACAAGGAAAGTCCAGCTACAGACCCTGGGAACTGCATACCCATTTGTCTCGCTAGCCTCATATGTAAATTTATGAACATATTATCTCAGACCTCATTACTATGGACATTGAAAATCAGTTAACTCTGTACCCACACCAATTCAGCTTTTGTAAGCAAGGTCCTGCCTTCTAAATGTAAATATTTTCCTCATTATTTTATTTTATTTTTTGAAAAAGTCACTAAACCACTGGATAGTGATTGTACAGTATATACAGCATAATAATTCTAAAAACATGCAACTGGAGCATTTCTCCCCGGGCCTCCGCTGAAAACAGGATCTGTGGAACCTAGTCGGACTTTCCCGGTCAACAAATGTAAAATAAAATAAAAATAAAATAAAATAAATAACCAAACCTGGCCAAGGCCTTTGACACTATTTCCAATGAAGACATGATTGATAAATGTGTAAGTATGACTGTGTTCTTCATGTTGTTCAGTGGAAAGCTAAGTGATTGCCTGACTTGAACCCATCTGGTTGCAGTTACAAATTTCACTTTTGAAAGAAAACTCACTAGGTTCATTGTTTGTCCCTGTCCTATTTGCATCTCTTTCTGAGCCTTGGAAGTTAGTATTTCATTTTCAACTGATTTACAATTGTTCCAAAGTGGGTGACACCGTGTTAATTGTTGCAAGGACAATGGACTGAGATTAAATGTGAAAAATATAGTTTAATTAATTTTGGTTAAAATAATATTTTCCTGTACCATATATTGATGCACCCCCCCCCCCCCCGATCAGACATTGTCAGAAGAGGTCTAGCCTCCCTTGCTGATAATTTAAATATTGACCATCATGCCATCACAGTATTAGGAAAGCCTTCTATCTGGCTCATATAATTTCCAAAGACATCTCCTCTAGATCCAAATAAATCTTAATTCCCCTTGACTCTTATCTCATCAGGTCAATTAATGAATATGATGCCCCTTTGGCACATAACTGTCTAAACATATCATTCTACTTGATTGACCTCAGAGGTCCCTTACTAAAATGACCAGTGGTCTTAAAAATATTATTGCTCTGGAATTACTGGTAGCCCTCTCTTTGTACTCAGTTTTTTATAGACCCTTCACTGGGATCCATGTCTAGCCTTTCAAGCCATGAAAGTTCGGATCCTCATTGACCTTTAAATCTTTCTTAGAATAAATTGTTTCTCAGCTTCTAAGTTAAAGGAACTAAACATTCATTCAAAGATAAATAGGACATACTGGCATGAAACACTCATCCTAGCCTATCTCCCACCTCTGAAACAACATTCTACTACATTTAAAATTTCCGCTTTTAAACAAAACGATTTCCATCTTCAGATAAAGTAAACACTGTAAATGAATTGTCCAGTTCAGCTTTTAACCAGAAACTCATTCATCTTATTCTGCTGTTGATTTACAGTGTTTACTTTGTCTGAAGATGGAAAACATTCTACTTCATGACAAGCAGAGTATCACCCTTGCTACCCCCAAGGTAAATGTAGATATCAGGATGGGTGACATTAAATTATTTCCTAGTCTATTTCCTCTTTCAGGCTTTTGGAAACATTTAAATATAAGATATTGGCTAAGCTTGTAATACTGTGCAGATTGATAGGTTCACGGGTAAGCAGCAATCAATCAACCTATGAACCATGCAAGTCTGGGCTTTAATGTCACTAAAACACCCAGGACTGGAAATGTAGATTTGTTGATTTCAAGACAATGATTACAGTTCTCACTGTGTGGAATCATGCAAGAACATGCATAGGGGATGCAGCATGACCTCTGATTATGTGGATGCTCACATCTGCGACCAGGATAAGGGCTTTATTAGAAGTGTCCTCCCTACTGTGATGTCAGCAACATTCAAAGAAACTCCATTGTCTCTTGTATGATAGCTCCTCCAGTAGGCTCATTGTGCTCTCAGAATAGCAAGTTCAGCGGAAAAGGTCTGAATACCAAGATGGAAAAGGACCTTGCTGTGTTTAATTATGGTGGCTGCCAAAAAAAGCTATTATTAGAAAATGGAAATCAGAATCTTAACAACTATACTAGAAGTAGTGAATATAGTATCAGAGATAAAACTACTTAAATCGCCATCTTTAGAAAAGGGTAGGAACAAATCATATAGGAAAAATGGGAATTGTAGGAAGAATACAAACAGGGAAGAAATTAGGTCTAAAAGAAGGCAGGACTTAAATCAGCTATGAAATGTTTGACTGAAAATTATTGGGTAGATTATAAGTTATGTATAATGTTTGCAGCTGGGAGTGTGTCAGTATGGTCTGATGGTCTGTGATGTAAAATGCTTGCAACTAGGATTGTGTCAGTGTATTTTTTTCATTTATATAAATGTATGGCTGCCTATATTGTAAGTAATGGTTTAATAAAGATGTTTCTTGTTTAAAAAAAGGGCCAGGAATTGAATAATTTATGTAATTTTCCTTAGGTTATATTAATATAGCAATATAGCTGAAGTATAATGTTTGCAAATGTGAACCTGTTAATACAGTTTGATTATTTTTATATAAATGTAAATTTGTCTATGTCAAACATGATAATTCAATAAATGTGTTTAAAAAATACCAAGATGGAAAAACTTACTCCTAGATTCTCAAAAGCTTGCACAGAGTGCAAGATCAGTGCAGGAGCTCAAACAGGCAAGATGTCTGCTGTGCGATCCAGGAATAGCCTGCAGGGGCGTGCATGAGCTCTCCTGCACTAATCTTGCACGGACTAAGCCCACGTATGCAAATCACTCCATTTGCATCTGAAATCCATGCAAATGAGGTGATTTTGCAATCCAGGAAGCTTGCAACAGTCTGTGCAAGACTAGTGCTATCTGCAGAAATGTACTCAAAGTAATAGAGTACCTTTTTGCAAAATCCAAAACGGCGTTATAACAGCTCCAAATAAAGGTTGCATATCATTGAAGAAGCATGCCAATGGCCAAGTATAAGACCATTGGCATTGCCAACAATATAAAAAATAAAAAAATCAACTTTTATTGTTTTTTTAGCCGATCTTGGCTGTTTAAGCATAGGGCAGCGGTGCACAAATGGGATCGGGGGAAAATAATAAAATAAACCTAAAATAAGCATTCTAACTAAAATCAGTATTCTGCCATGCAAGTCAATGGTAGGCAGAAGACAACCTGGCCAGTGAGTAGCGGTTGCTAAGAGGGAGGCTATGCAAATAAGGTAAAGGTTAGTGAATCCCAGTTTTCCCCAGCATGTGAGTCATGTCCCAACAGTGTAAGAGTATGAATAGCTGTGTGCAAGCCTAGGAAGTAGGTGACATCATGGGGGTGTGTGTCAGGCATACTGTAAGCAGATTGGAGCCCAGTGGCTTGGGTTTGCTCCTAGCATAGCACAGCTAAGCTAGGTGGTGTGTCTAAACCTGCCTAGCAGTCTTTACAAAGTGTAAGCAGGTGTGCGCGCCACGCACAGGGTTTTACAGGAAGAAAAAAAGAGGTTAAACCAGGAAATAGCAGCAGTGTGCACATTTGAGCACTCTGTTTGTGTGGCACACACATGGGCTTAAACAGAAGCGCAATGGGAAGGGAAAACAGCAGTAGGAAGGTAATCAAGGAGTACTAGCTTAGCTGCCAGGTGAAATGTATCAGAACCAGCCAATTACACAGGCAGCAGACCAGCCCAGCCCAGAACATTACTATAAACTATGCAAACACCTACCCCTCTGGTTTTTCCCACACTCTTCACCACCAGTGTAAACAAGCGGGGAACTTTTAACACTCACACAGCAAAATGTTAGGGACTGCAATAGCTATCATAGAACTTGTGGAAGAGGCTTAGGGTGGTGAGGATGTGAATGCTGCCGAGCAACCCACAGTGAGAAGATGGAGAAGAGTGTACAGACCCAGGGAAACCTACCAAGGGCTACATAAGCTGGAGATAGTGTAGCGCTATAGGGTAGACGGGGACCTCCTACAACAATTTGTTGAGCTGTGCCGGCCACACCTCACACACATAACTAACAGAGGGGAACCCATCCCAATGGATACCAAGGTATGTGTAGGCCTAAGAATACTAGCTACAGGTACCTTCCAAAGGCCAACTGGGGATATGATGGGGATTTCACAGGCATCAGCATTCAGGGTACTCCACCAGTTCCTGGATGCTATGTCAGCACATGTCTGTGAGCATGTATATTTCCCCAACACCCGTGAGGCGTTGGCCAGCAATATGTGTCTCTTCCACCAAATAGCAGAATACCCTGAGGTAGTGGGTGCAATAGACTGCACGTACATAAGCATCAAAGCACCACCCAGTGGGTGGGGTAGGGTCTACATCAACTGCAAGCGCTTCCCCTCCATCAACTGCCAGGTCATGTGTGATGCCCAGGGCATAATAATGAACGTGTGTGCTGGCTGCCCTGGAAGCTATCACTATTCCCATATCTGGCATCTGACACAGCTGTACCACAGATTTGCCAATGGGGACATCACACACGGTCACCTAATGGGGGATGCTGGATACACACTGGAGCAATGACTGATGACACCCATCAGAAATGCACACACACCGGAACAAGAACTCCATAATGAGGCACACGCACAAACAAAAATCATAACAGAGCATGTGTTTGGGGATGCTCCAGTCACGGTTCCAGTGCCTGGACACATCCAGTGGAGCCTTGCAGCACTCACCAGCTACATATACCCAAATTGTCCTTGGATGTGCCATGCTACACAATATGATCCTGCGGAAACAGCTGCAGCAGGAACAGCACTGGGCAGGGCTGCACAGCCCCCCACTATTGCCAAGGGCTGCACAGGCACAGAATGACTCTGAGGAGAAACAACCTGAGCCTACCCCAGTAGGCAGAAGGAGGCATGCCCAGTATGCTCTGACCTTGGCAAAGAGGCAACACATAGCACATACACTGACATGGGAGGGACCCAGGGAATAACAACTCTCTCTGACTCTTGCATACAGTAAAAGGGATGCCAGACATTACACTACCTGTGCCTAACCATGTGTAGTGAGCGTACTATGTGCATCTGACATAGGCAGCTCTGCAGCACCACCCTCAATACTGGGACACTCACATGGTAAGTGACTCACACATGCCAGTCAGAGGGGATCATACCCAACAACAGACACAGCCAGCAGGCCAGGTGTAGACAAACACAAACAAATGCTGTACTATGGCCTCTGAGGCCTATGAGTAACCTCCCCTCTGAGGCCTACACAGACAGACTGCAGCAGGCCAGGCAGTGGTATGTCAGTTGTGAAGGCTAGGATGTCAGAAACTAATATGTAGGTAATTAAAAGCTAAGATCTGTAGTACACTGGTATGCCTCTAGCCAGCACAATAGGTAAGACTACAGACTGAAGTGAAGTACCCAACATCGCAAATGTGTACAAGTGTCAGGTGTGCCCCCCCCATTCTACATAGACATATAGTAACAGTCAGGTGTGCCCCCCCAATCCTGTGTAGACATAGTCAGGTGTGCCCCCCCATCCTACATAGAAATATAGTGACAGTCAAGTGCCCCCCCCCAAAAAAAAGCCTCCTCGCAAATGTGTACAAGTATCAGGTGTCCCCCCCCCCATTCTACATAGACATATAGTAACAGTCAGGTGTGCCCCCCCAATCCTGTGTTGAAATAGTCAGGTGTGCCCCCCCCATCCTACATAGAAATATAGTGACAGTCAAGTGCCCCCCCCAAAAATAAAGCCTGTGTAGAAATGTAGAAACAGTCAGGTGTACCCCCCTCGGCTATGCAGAAATGTAGCAACGGTCAATACTAAATGATCGATGGATACTCTGCAGACATAGCATGCTACCTGTCTGTGTACAATACAAAGGTCAACTCCACAGTACAAACTACCTGGACTTCATCCACACATGCAATACAGATGGCCATAATGGACATGCTCACACACTTAGAGAAATAAAGGCAATGTCAGTCAACAACATACTGAAAGGTCATACTGGGCATGCTCACACACTTAAACACATGAAGGCCATGTCTGCAAACACCAGTGGACCATACATATCTGGCAGTTGCAGTTGTAAGTGCAGACACTTGTCAGTATGCACCACTCATGCCTTGCACACACAGTGGATAGGAATACAGACATATATGTAAGGACAACACACTATAATAAGTCAAAGTTAGCTGGACATAGATGTGTAGAAGAGGGTGACTGTGATAAGGAGCCATCCAGGCCTGTCCCACTCAGCACACAACCAAAGGGCCCCAAACACATGAGGTGCAGATGTCACTCACTGCAGATACTAGCCACCAGTATCTGTTAGCATTACAGACTATGTGGTGCACATGCCAGCTGTGCAACATGACTGCATAAGGAAGTAGTTCTCTAGTAGCTGAATACAAGTACCTGTGGTATATGACCCCATGTGTGCCTGCATTTAGTGTGTTATTACAGACTATGTGGTGCACGTGCCAGCTGTGCAACATGACTGCATAAGGAAGTAGTTATCTAGTAGCTGAATACAAGTACCTGTGGTATATGACCCCATGTGTGCCTGCATTTAGTGTGTCAACCCCTAGATGAATGGGTTATGGCCCATGCACACACCACCCTCCCCATAGCCCTACTATGGCAAGCCTGTTGAGGTCATCCAATGTGAAATGCACCTTTGGGAGAGTTGTAGCCCGTCTCTGGTGCATCCCATAACTGTGTACTGCTGTAGTGTGATAAACTAGTTAGGTAGGAGTTTTATCCCCAGACTTGGCAACTGTGTGTGTGTGTGTGTGTGTGTGTGTGTGTGTGTGTGTGTGTGTGTGTGTGTGTGTGTGTGTGTGTGTATGTGTATGTGTATGTGTATGTGTATGTGTGTGTGTGTGTGTGTGTGTGTGTGTGTGTGTGTGTGTGTGTGTGTGTGTGTGTGTGTGTGTGTGTGTGTGTGTGTGTGTGTGTGTGTGTGTGTGTGTGTGTGTGTGTGTGTGTGTGTGTGCATGTCTATCTCGGACTGTGTAGACAGCAATGCTTTTTAGGCTACTCACACTCCTTACAATTCATATACTTAACTTTGGCAAGGCTGCTGATGTCACCCACCTAGAAATACACCTCTGGGAAGGATGTAGCCCACTAATCTCCATAGCGCATCATGTAACTGCATACTGCTGTAGTGTGATAAAATAGGTAGGAGTTGTAACCCCAGGCTTGGCAACTATGTGTGTGAGTCTGTGTGTGTGCTTGTGTGCGTATCTGTCTGACTGTGTAGAGAGCAATGCTTTTTAGAGTACTCACACTCCTTACAATTCATATATTCAGCTTTGGCAAAGCTGCTGATGTCACCCACCTACAAATACACCTCTGGGAAGGTTGTAGCCCAGTGATCTCTGTAGTGTGTCCTGTAACTGTGTACTGCTGTAGTATGATAAAGTAGTTAGGTAGGTGTTCTAATCCCAGGCATAGCAAGTGTGTGTGTGTGTGTTTGTGTGTGCGTGCCTGTCTCTGAAGAGAGCAATGCTTTTTAGGGTACTTACACTCCTTACAATTCATATTCTCAACTTTGGCAAGGCTGCTAATGTCACCCACCTAGAGTTACACCTCTGGGAAGGTTGTAGCCTAGTAATCTCTGTAGCTCATCCTGTAACTGCATACTGCTGAAGTGTGATTTAGAAATGTGGTAGGATTCTATCCCCACCCATGGCAGCTCTGGATGTTTTGTGTGCGTTTCAATGTCTGTGTATGGAGCAATGCATTATAGGCTAGTCACACTCAGTACATTTCAAATGGCCTACTTTGGCAATCCTGTTAATGTCATTCATTGTGAAATACACCCTTGGGGAAGGAGTTCTCTAATAATCCCTGTGGTGCGTCCTATAACAGCTCCGTGCTGTAGTGTGGTATAGACCTCTGTTAGGGGTTCCATACCCACACATGTCAGTTGTGGATGTTTTGTGTGTGTGTCACTGTCTGTGTAGGGAGCAATGCATTTTAGGCTAATCACTCACAATGCATTTCAAATGACCTAATTTGGCAATCCTGCTGATGTCATTCATTGTGAAATACACCTTTGGGGAAGGAGTACTCCAGTAATGTCCATGGCGCATACTATAACTTCGTAGTGCTGTAGTGTAATGAGCTAGTTAGGTAGTGGCTCTACTTCCAAATATGACAGGAGTTTGTTTGTGTGTGTGTGTGTGTGTGTGTGTGTGTGTGTGTGTGTGTGTGTGTGTGTGTGTGTGTGTGTGTGTGTGTGTGTGTGTCTGTGTGTGTCTGTGTGTGTCTGTGTGTGTCTGTGTGTGTCTGTCTGTGTGTGTCTGTGTGTGTCTGTGTGTGTGTGTCTGTGTGTGTCTGTGTGTGTGTGTCTGTGTGTGTGTGTCTGTGTGTGTGTGTCTGTGTGTGTCTGTCTGTGTCTGTCTGTGTGTGTCTGTGTGTGTCTGTGTGTGTGTGTGTTTGTAACTCATATCCTATGTAGAAGTGGTTGTGAGTGTGTGGCCACCGTGGAGCGGGTTTTGCATATTTCTTATATGGTGGCCCTACTATATATCACAATGTCCACCATACAGGGATAACTGATGTGAAATAGCTGAGAGGCTTGGGTGCAAAGCCATACCCATACATGTGACATCAAGGCCAAGCAATCACAGTTAGCAACCCCAGTATTACCCAGAGCACACTCTCAACCCATGTCTCACACACACACACACACACGCACACATGCACACACGCACACACGCACACACACACATGCCTAAGCAACAGCCAATATGTGGGTAGTACACTGAATATTGGCCACTGATAGTAACTATGGAGTGATAGCAGTGGGCTACAGAGGGCATGTCACTCTGTCCATCTGTCCAATATGCATGTACATGCAGACAGTGCACCTTCCCCATGTTCCCAAATGGACACCTGCACCACCTGTGGTGCCATCACATGTAACCCACAATGGACATACCATGCCTGACAACATGCCCTGTATGGACAGATGCCACTGACACCAGGGAATGCTATTAGTATGCTATCAATGTAGTTGCAGGGTAAACCTGCTGCCCATTACCAGTTCCCACCACAGGTGATCAAGACTGGCACACCTGATGATAATCTGTGTTCACAACATGGGCCAGACACCCCAGGTACAGTTCCATATGTCAATGTGCATACATGTGGGAGGTGTGCACATCACAGACACCATCCATGTCATGGACTAAGGAACACATAAATGGCAAGCAATGCACAGCATTGGCCGCACACAATAGTCACCCAGGTTACTGGATGGGGGATGCAATACCCACCTGTGTGGGAAAATGCAGAAACTACAGCCCTGAGCCACAATACAGACCATTGTCATGTGGCCTGATTCCAAGGTATACCTATCGCCTACACTTGTATAGCCTGCTGGCACAGCCAACCACCACACATGCGTGCAGACATTCACCCATGCATATCAGCACTGGCACCCTGTGTGTTTGTGTGTGTGTTGTATGGTGCATATGCTCACATCCACACTCACTACAACCCCCATGGGCATACTGAAGCATGCTGTCTTATGTCAGACACCTCCTCATACCCTTTGCCGATACAACCTCCGTATAACCTGTGTGGTGCATGTGATACCTGCACAGTGATGTGTTGTGGCAATCCCACTACTGATGAGTTCTACTCCTGGCCCTGCCAAGTGTGTCATTGTGAGTGCATCCCTGTGAGAGTGTGGCTGTGTTGATGCTGGCACCTGTTCATTTAAACAGGCACGTGTACATCACCTACCATATAGCTATCGTATCCCTGTTGCAGATGTCACTCACCATCACATATATGTTCTGAGTGCTCCACTACAGGTGACACATGTGGTGCATCCAATAACTGCATCGAGCTGTAATAGCATTACATAGCTGTCAGGGGATTGATGCCCTGTGCTGGAAGGTGTGTGACACAAACATGCTTCAGTTTTACTCTCCCACCCCTCCCTGACATGTCTTTGCCTCTGTCTGCCTCTCCCACTCCCTCTCTGGTGGATGTGGAGACCTACACCTGCTTTGCTTAGGCAGCAGCATGTGTATTTTAAGTAATGCTCATGATCAGCTGATGGCCTCTGCATAAATTGCAGCCCTCTCCTAGCTGATTGCATGTGGAACAGCTATGGTAACAGTCCCATAGCCAATTGTATGGAAACACACTCCAATATCTAGGAACATCACGGTGGTGTTGGCCCTTTTCATTCACTGTGAGCAGGAACTAGATCTGTTGTTTGGCAAACAGCATCTCAATTGGATTGGAGATTTACCTCTAACAACATACACTGTGGAAATAGTTCAACAAACAGGAGGAGGATGTGCCTGACCTGACTACAGACTGTAAGTGCTGCTATAATGCATTTGGAGTAATGTTGGTTTAACAGTGTGTGTGTGGATATGGCTGTTGTACATGTCTCAGTTCCTCCATGTCAATTCCATGTTTGAGGAATTCCCATGTGCAGGGTCATCTGCAGACTGGGCAATACTGTGCCTTTGGTTTCATTTGTTACCTACAGAGCATCTATCTGTGGACTGTAGAAGGCAGTGTGAGGATTGCAGTCTGTAGATGGTGAAAGCCGTGACAGTTACTGACTTCATATCCCTCATAGGACATATGTTGCAACAAACCCCATTACAGCAGTAAATGTATGAGGTTATCACAGCAACATGTCAATATTGGCCCTATGTATGTGCTTCCAGCCACACCTCTGTCAACCTTTGTACATATGTCGTGCATGAAGTGGTGCATATGTTCTGTACACCATAATCAGTGTCATCATATCTGATAAGCCAGTGATATATCAGATTGCTACACATGTTATGTACAGTAGGGGTTATATTTCATGACATAACCTGGACATTCTGTGGATGTTTGTACAATAATGAGGTCTGTGTACTTATGGTGAATGTCAACAGTGTGTGTATTGTTAATGTGTACTTTAGCCTGTGTACAGACTGTGGTAGATGTCATTGTTCTAGTTCCCCTCCTATCTGATGTTACATGCTGCTCCACTGTATGGTACCATATTGGCATACATGTTTGTAGGGCCATACACACACATGTCCCATACCACAGACAGCCATCAGAGCAAACTGTGTAGCAGCCCAGTATATTTAGGGTCAGTATGTGAGTGGCACATATGAGGATGGTGTAGAACAGATAGCCAATATACTGTAATATTATGCTAGCTTAACATATGTGGCTGTGGCTGTATTCACATTGGTTGTGGTTATGCATTTTCACACAGGTGTAGTTTACCCTGTGCTGTGACATGCCTGTTGAACCGGTTATATATACTGGTACATGCGCATTCCCCCATAGGAGATATAGGCCAATGTTGATCCAGTCTGCCTGTAGCCTGCACAGTGCATTGTTACATGCCTAGAAGATTAATGTACTTACCCAGTGAAATATCATGTGCAGATACTTGCCAGATGTACTACTGCCAGGCCTCCCTTAAAAGTCCTTTATGTCAGACAGAGCAGTGGGATGTTGTACAGATGTATGTCAGTATCTAGTGGATAGTATGTGGCCATGGCACCCCTGTACCAGCAGTCATTATGTGTCAGGCCAGACAGGGGTGTGTGAATGCATAAACTATGGTGGCAAATGTATACCAGTCGTTATGTGTTATATCCATCTACATGGTTGTTTGCATCCATATTGTTAGGCATGGTACACATGTTTTGCATTAAGGGTTTATGTGTATACCTCTGGACTGTACAGTGTGTCATAATTTCCACATATATCGGCCAATATCTCTGCTTCAGTTCACAGGAGCATTACATGCTAGCAGCGGTACATTACAATGATGTCCTTAAGATGTCTGTCAGTAGCCAGTAGCACACATGTTATAAGCAGATGTGACCTCCCACACACACCACGTCTGTGAAGACAATCCCAATTACAGTAGCAATAGTCTACTAATATACCTGCTATACATACCTGACATCCCCTTGCACTATGACTTTGGTACTATAGGGGCCGGGGTAAGTCTACACTCCATGTCCTGGACATATGGTGGAAATATATGTACATATACTTTTCCAGATAGCCATATATATATATATATATATATATATATATATATATATATATATATATATGATTACACATGTGTAGTACTTCCAATTACCACTGTCATGGCAACCACCCACTATAAATCCCTACATCATGTCGGCGTGGTCCCTTTACATTTCCTGTGTGATGGACATTTTTCCTGTGTGTGGGCATCAGTGTTACAGGCAGCAGGTAGCAATACATCTTACAGGAGAACTGGCACACTAAGGGCAGCCACATATTTGTAGGAGGATCAGGAACTACTGACAGACTGTGAGTAGAGTTATGTTATGCTTTGTATAGTACTGGTAATACAGGGGGTGTGTGCATATATACTAGTTTACCTTGGAATGCAGTCTGTCTGCATAGCTCACAACTGTGGGCCTATCCTCTTGCTGGCCAGAGGTATGCCTATCATGTTTTGTCTATCCACCACACAGGTTCTGTGCCAGATATTACACTGGCAGTGTGTGTGTGTTGTGTGCAGTCAGTACATGGCTACATCCATTTCTGTTTCTAACCTCAATTCATTGACTAAGGGTATGTCGCAGACTATCATGTAACACCAGCAACTTGCTTAGTGTGTGGCAACAGTTTTCCACATATGTGCCTGTGTTCCAGCCTCTGTCCTCCACCTACATACCAAGCTTTGCACATATGTCATGTTGTCGGGGTTGTTTTGCAGTGGGCTGTGAGTATATCACACTGCCATTGCTGCCATCAGTCTACTGCTGTTGAATCCCCCACACATACGGTGGGGCTGGGGCCATATATGTGTGGGCATCACCAACACAATACATGTGTGCCTTTATGCACTCCAGAGGCATGTGTATGTAACAGTGGTATATGGCCCTGTATTATTGAGTCTAGGGGGGGTGCACCATAAATAAGCTAGGCTGTTACAAAATGTGGGGGTATCGGGGTGAGCTGCCTTAAGGTATCTGGATGTACAGTACTGTATACTTCACTTATATTTACATTACTTACATGAATTGGGTTAATGCAAGCCTAATACCTCCTGCCATAGAGACTGTTCTGTTTGTCTGTGTGCTCGTGATGGTGTCAGTTATGTCTTGTTATGTAACAGTTACAACCAATTTGGTCACATGACATCTTTACCACCTACTGAGTTTGTACAGAGTGTAGACAGAGGCTGCTGAACTAAACATCTGCATTACATACTGTTGATTGTTTGGTATCCTGTGGGCCAGTCTGTCTTCACTATTGTATAATTTGAAGGGCTTGGCCTGGACATAAACAGTTGTGAACCTTTCCAGACAAGTTTATTAGTGTAACTGTTTCATAGTTGAATTACTCTGTTTATATGGTTGTCAGTATCTGAACAGCTATATGACATGGCATATAGAACTGTAATAGTACACAATTACAGGTTTTCCATTTCTGCAAACCTGTGTGTGGTGTTTTTCCTATGACCTCTCTGTGGGTATATGTTGCAGGCAACGATTGTCATTTGTATGGGTGGCCCATACAGTGTCCAGTTGTTCAGGTGTTAACTGTAGGCATAGTGGCTGTTCCATATTGTGTGCACCTTCTACATATGTATCTTACTGAACATATATCTGCATGTGTATGTGTACTCACATGCATGCATATATTGGGTCAATTCCTATCTCTTTCAGTTTCCCTTCTTTAAAACCCGCATTTGCGCAGTTTTGCATGATTTTGCACATAGCACAGCATTGGGCAGCGCCACTTAAACGGGTTTAAACTATTCCCGGCTTCACAAAGTCTGCTCTTCACTTTTTCCCTTAGAACTGTTCTAAATCTCAAAGTAAGCACTCTATTTTCATTCTAAAGCCCTGCAGTTGCTCGTATAAGTAATCTTATAAGTAAGCACTAATAAACTAAAGCACTACACCCTCTTATACTCCCTTTAAGTACTTGGCTCCCTATTGGTCCTTTTTGATCAGTCAAAAAGTAGTTCTTTATACTATTTTGGCATGTCCAAAAGTCAGCTTTGGGTTTACTCTCCAGTCCAGCTGGTGAATCTGGGAATCTTGAGGCAATGTTACAACTGCCTTATGTACACAGAGCACCCTCTCCTCCTAACAAGCTCAAATATATGTGAGAGATGCAGTTATATAGCCAAACTGGAGGCTGAGCTCTCTCAACCCAGTACTGGCACAGTCAGTCAGGAGGAGAAGGTAACCACACACACCACAAATCCAGTCTCACAGAGACCTATCGCAACATCAGACCAAACACATAAACACACAAAAACATACTCAGAAGCTCTAAATAAAAATCTGCCCAAGCAGCAGACACCTCCAAAGCAGACATCCAAGCGACCGCTACCCCACAACAATACCCATGTATCACATAGTTCACAATGTCAGTGTGCCACACAGTCACAGCCCTTAAGGCTAAACAACACACCTAATACACTTGTAATAGGTGACTTGATTGCCAGACACACTGATGTCCCACTCACCAGGCTGAACAAGGAGAAGGTCACTGTAAGCTGCCTGTCAGGTGCCAGGATCTGCCACATAACACAAGCACTCAGGTCACTCCAAAGCAAGTACAAATATGACTCCGTCATTGTCCATGCTGGTGTGAATGACCTGAGACGTACCTCCCTGGACTACAAGAAAAAAGACATAGGGGAGCTCTCTGAGCATGTAGCTCAGGCCGGTATGACCCTGACCTTGAGCAGCATCTTACCCTCACCAAGAATGATGCCACAGTATAAAGACAAAATGATCAATTTTAACAATTGGCTAAAGTATTGGTGTCATTCAAACGGGATCCAGTGTCTGTCAGCCTGGGATGACATGCTCGACAAACCACGTTGTTTCGCTAGGGATGGCTTGCACCTGTTACCCCTGGGCTTTCAAATATTGGCTAAGGCTCTTGCCACCCCTATAGTGCCTTTTTTAGGCAAGGCTCAAAAGGCAAACCCACCTCCATAGACAACACAAGGAAAAAGAAACCAAGGGTAATGTTGCTCACCGCCAGAAGTCTAAACCTCAAGATGCACGCACTCGAGGCTCTCCTCAGTATGGAAAATATTGATATCTGTGCAGTAAGAGAAACCTGGTCCAAGGCTCCCAAGAGCACCCCAGCACTACCAGGTTATACCTCATACCATGCTTTTCGGCCCCAAAACTCAGACTGAACCACAAAAGGAGGGGGAGTATCCATATTCATCAAAGATACCCACACCTCCAGGTTAGTGGCACTGCAAGAAGTATCAGAGAACATCCATGTGCAACTAACAGTGGGCAAAACTGCCTTTCAGTTTGTAGCCTGCTACAGACCACCATCCCAAACTCAGGAACCCCACTCAGCTTTCCT
>NC_056734.1:920799682-920829682 GCF_019279795.1 Protopterus annectens
TTTTTATTTTGAATGTATTGACTATTGTGGTTTTACAGCATGTTATTTTGTATATTACATACTTAGGGGAAGTATGCCTTTAAGTTTAGTCAGGGTAATTTCATTGATGCAAGCAAAATCATGAATAATTGCTTAAGTAATTAGAGTATATAAAGGAAGTTACATCATAATCGAATGACTCTGATGAAGCCATTTCATGTTTCTTGGCGAAAGCGCATAGTTGGCTTTACTTCAACTAGTTAATGTTAAATAAACTTGTGTTCACGCAAATACTGCCTTGGTGGCTTGCTTTTTTTATTTTTATTATTGTTCACAAATTTTTGAGCCATTTGGCTTGTTTTTATGCAGTATAAAGTTGTTAGCATAACTAAGACACAATCAAATGCACATTGAAAAGAAATAATTAAGTAAATAGGAAGGAAAATAAAGCCTTAAAGACATAAGGAGAAATGAGGTTTGGGAAGAAACCAATTTGTCCAGGGACATCTTTGGGGGACGGTCAGGTAGGAATTGTAATGGGAGTTCATAGGTTCATAGGTTGGTACTAGGCTATCGGCCCTAGGGCCTATACAAGCCTAGCCATAACAATTCCCTGGATATTTCTTCCCACAATATTTACTTCCCTGGACCCCTGTCTAGCTGGGTGACTGACAGGATCCCCGTGGTGAATTTCCTATCTCCCATCCAATCGTTAAGATTCCTTTTGAAGAGGGCCAAGGAGGCACTCTGCTTGACATGTATGGGCAGTCTATTCCAGAGTATGTGGAGTCTCTGGGTCAGGAACCTATCCATCCAGAATGTTTTGCTCATTGTGATGACAAGGTTTATATCCCTGGAGCATGTGGCTCTGAGGGACTGGAATTTCTTTAAGTGGAGCATGTCCAACAGCTCAGGGTTTGACATGGCCTTGGATGTTAAGCAGAGATCACCTCTGAGTAGACGATATGCCACAGAGTATAGCTGGAGTTTTCTTAGACAGTCAGCATAGGGCATCTGCTTTAGGCCTGTAATTCTTTTAGTGAAGTACTTCTGTGGTCTTTCCAGCTGTTGCAGATGTCTTGTGAGGTAAATACCAAACAGGGTATTGTACTCTATAATGGGTCTAATGAGGGATGAGTACAGTGGGAAAATGACCTCCTTTTTTCTGGATGAAAACCCTTAGTGATGAGGTATGCACATAGAAGGATTTCCTGACAGTTGTGGCGATGTGTTTATCAAACGTGAGACCAGTGTCCAACTGTGTCCCTAAGTCTCTCATCACACTTTCAGTGTTTAGTATACTACCACCTATGTGGTAATTCATGGGTACATTGTTTTTCCCAAAGGGGATAACTATACATTTCTTGGCATTAAGCTTGAGCCCATGGCTCTGGCACCAAGCATCTGCTTCTGTAAGGCCCATTTGTAGAATATCCACATCATTTGGGGATTCAATAATGGTTCCCAGTTTGCAGTCATCTGTGAACTTTGTTAGCCAGAGTCCCTTAGTGTTGGCCTGCACTTCAGAGAAGTAGATGCCAAATAAGAACGGTCCCAGTACTGAACCCTGAGGTACTCCGCTGGTCACTTGTCTGGAGCTAGATTTGGAGTTGGCTACTTTTTCAGTCTAGGTTCTGTCAGTAAGCCAGTTGGCAACCCATCGAGTGACATAGGGATTTATTTCGAAAAAAGCAGATCTCGGGTCCACTGCTCGAACAGGAAAAAAAGCTGTAAATATTAGAATCCTCCAACTGCAGTCACACTTCTGCTTCAAAAAGAGACTCCGTTATCCGTAAAACTCAGGTTTATTGCAAAACACAGAACACTCCATAGACTTAGGTTTTAGTGGTTAAGCGCTTTCATCTGATCTCTGAGATTTCATCAGAACCACCATTAACAATTGGCACACCCCTTTTATACTAAATTTGGCGCCAAAAAGCAATTAATGTAAAGTTTTAAAAAACATTTTATAAAACAAATATTTTCATATATAAAAATTTAGGGAGTAGCTATGGGGGCATCTTGTGCCCCCATTTTCGCCAACCTAGTTATGCTAGAATGGGAAAACCAATTTCTCTTTACTAGTGAATTCTTCAAGAATATCACTTTATATTCAAGATTTTTGGACGACATATTTATCATATGGAAGGGCCCAACCGAAGATATTCCAAGATTCATAGATTTCATTAACTCCAGTACTGACTTCTTAAGATTTACTTATAAAAAAGAATCATTGGGTATAGCTTATTTAGATACATTCATCAGTACATCCTCACACGGTTTTAGTTCCAAGATACACAGGAAATCCACTTTTTCAAATGATTACATTGAGTTTGGCAGTTGTCATCCCAAACACATTTTTAAGAATGTCTTAAAGGGACAGTGCATAAGGGCAGCAAGGATGTCATCCACAAAAGACATCATGGAGAAAGAGATTGAGGGCATTGCTAAAATGTTTCTAGAGAGAAATTATCCGAGTAGAATGGTGGAAGAAGTAACGCTCTGGGTCAAAAAGAATTGGAACACCAAATATAAGTCTTTATTAGGTGTCCACTTTGAACCCAAGAATAAAAAGTCCTGTCCAGGAATTAACTCGACAGTCTGTGTAATAAGATTTAACCCATATTCAAATATTGTGAAAGACATTCTTAGAAGATATTGGGAACTGTTAATCTCCACAGATAATATTAAATTAAATATAGGGAGTCAGTTTACCTGTGTATTCAAAACAGCACCAAACTTGAAAAAATTATTAGAGTTACAATCAAGTAACAAAAATAAAAACAAGATTTGGAGTGGGACAAAAAAGTGTGGAAGTTGCAATTATTGTAAAAATATTAATGAGAAAAAGATTACAAGATTAGACAACTTCTTAAAAACCAGAATAAAAAGTATTAAGGGTAATTGTAATAGTCAAAGGGTGGTGTACCTTGCTCTGTGTACTTCCTGTTCTGCCTACTATGTAGGCAAAACGGAAAGAAAACTCAAAGCAAGGATATATGAACATCTATACAAAATAAAGAAAAAGGACACCAAAAATGCTTTAAGTAGGCATGTAATGGATAAAGGAGAGGACCACACATTTACGTTTACAATTATTGACCAGGTGGAATTGACAGTGTATGGGGGTAATTGGAAAACTTTTCTATCCTACAAGGAGAGCGAGTGGCAAATCATTTGCGATGCCACAACCCCTCCCGGTCTAAATGATTTTATTAGCATCAAACCTTTTTTAGTTTTGGACCGGGAATGACACATGTAGTATCATCAATTATTATACACAAGTGTATTTATTTATATATCATTTATACATTATACATATATTTTGTATACACATTAATATTTTTATTGTTATTTTTATTTATATTTATATTTATATTTTCATTACCATCACAATATTATCTATTACCATTAGTATTACATCTACCTTTAAACATAAATAACTAACAGGATGGAGATATGTATTACATGAATTGCTTTACTACAATTTTGTATTCATTGTCATCTAAGGAACAAGTCTTAGTTGCTAGATGCATTGGTAGGAATGAAAACTTTTTAAAAATTTTTATATATGAAAATATTTGTTTTATAAAATGTTTTTTAAAACTTTACATTAATTGCTTTTTGGCGCCAAATTTAGTATAAAAGGGGTGTGCCAATTGTTAATGGTGGTTCTGATGAAATCTGAGAGATCAGATGAAAGCGCTTAACCACTAAAACCTAAGTCTATGGAGTGTTCTGTGTTTTGCAATAAACCTGAGTTTTACGGATAACGGAGTCTCTTTTTGAAGCAGAAGTGTGACTGCAGTTGGAGGATTCTAATATTTACAGCTTTTTTTCCTGTTCGAGCAGTGGACCCGAGATCTGCTTTTTTCGAAATTGGTGATTTATACATCTTTCTTTTTTACATAGGGATTTATGTCCAGCTTAGTAAGTTTATCTATGATTCCAGAGTGGGGGATGGTGTTGAAGGCCTTGGCAAGTTCCAGATAGGCTGTGTGGACTGTCTAACCCTTGTCCACAGCTCTGGAGACTGATTTGAAGAAGTCAATCAGGTTCAGGAGACAAGATCGGCCCTTCACGGACCCAAACTGCATGAGGTCCAGTGTTTGAAAGTTGCCAATGTCTTTGTTTATAAGTTCCAAGATAATGCATTCCATGCCCTTGCAGATTAGGCTCATCAGACTGATGGGGCAGTAGTTCCCGGGATCCAAAGTGGATCCCCCCTTGTGGAGTGGGATAACTGTAGCTGTACGCCACTCAGTGGGCACAGAACCAGAGGTGAGGCTATGATTAAACATGACACTTAGGTGAGGTGCCAGTTCATTTTGTAGTTCATATAGTACACAGCCCAGTATGTCATCTGGTCCCATGGATGCTGTATTTTTAGCTTTGGAGAGTACAGTTTCTACCTGTGTTGCCGTGATTACCGGAATGTAGAAATCTTTTGGTATTGAGATGGGTCCTTTAGGGGTGAGAGGGGGTGAAGTTGGCACTAAATCGATCTGCCAGGATATTGGCAATATCCCTGGGATCAGTATATTTAATGCCAGAGTTAAAGTGGTAGTGGAAGAAAGTTACTGTGCTGATGATGACAACATTAAATTGGGAAAGTAGGATGTTTGGGAAGAAATGAGGTAACTGCAAGGATGAGTTTAACTGGATTTGTGTGAGTGTAACTAGGTAAGAGATAAAATTTTGTTGTGAACTTGCAGAGACAAGTGCTGTGTCTGTGACAACCTGTAGGTATTTAGAAGAGCAGATAGGCCTCAGCTTATAGTGGGGGCAAGGTAGTGCTGGTTGAGTGATTTAATATGTGTGTGTGTGTGTGTGTGTGTGTGTGTGTGTGTGTGTGTGTGTGTGTGTGTGTGTGTGTGTGTGTGTGTGTGTGTGCGTGTGTGTGTGGTGTATGTGTCTGTTTTTTTTTCTCCATCTTTCACTTTCTTGTCATTGACTAAGAGGTTGTTGTTGCTGTTAGGGGTTTTCCATTAAGCCTTAGGTATTAGGCGACTGAAGTTTGAGTTCATCTTCTTAGCTGTTGGGGAGTTGGGAGGTTGCCTCGGGTTCAGGCTGAGTGGGCCATTTCATAGTTGACCTTCATGTCAGTGGCTGGGTATGGTCTGAGAGTATAGGCAAGGTAGGAAAAGAATAACAAAAAAAAGTGAAAGGAAGTAATACAAGACAGATTCTTACTTGTAGCACCAGGTTTATGTGTTACATGTTCCGTTGTTTTCTTCTGCCCATATTTCTCAACTGTACAGCTTTTCACAGAATACCCAGATTTTTGATTCATAAGTTTGGTTCATTTTTCATGAAGTAGTGATTTTCTGACAGATGCTTGTTAAGTCATTGGGGAATAGGTTCAGAGAGTGGTGACAGAAATTTGAGTTTCAAACGTTATGCCTTTAGGCGGATCCACACTAATGCAAAGTCTGTTATTCCATTAACTTTTTAAATGTGGAAGCAATGTTTGAAAGTTGGCCCTCATTTGATTCTTTGTCTCCGCATTGTTTATGGCTTCTTCCAGGTGCATGTGGCCAGTCTTTACAGGGTGCAGTAATGAGAAGGGGACAGTAGAAGTGTTCTTTCAGCCACAGGGTGCAATTACCCAGTACTTATTCATAAAAGAAATACTTGTGGAGGCTGTTAGCTACACCCTCGTGCAGGCTGCTGCCATTGTCACTGAAGCAATGCTGTAAGTAGATGCTGGGGCATAGCCATGAGTAGAGTAATGGCTGTTAGTCATGCATGCTCACAGAATGACTAATGTTTTTTTTTTTTTTTATCTTTTCATACCTCTTGTGGTGGTCTGGCTTAGGCAGTAGGTTCAAGGTCTTGCTTCCAAAGGACTGGTACATTCTGCATTAGGTGTATGTTATTGGTACAAGTATCGGATAGGAAGGAACTGGGAGAAAAAAAAAAAAAAAAGACTTATACAAACAGTTGCTAAATGTTTTGCGACCACCCATGAATTTGAAGTTGCTAAACTTCAAAACTGCTAGGGGTGGGAGGGTGGCCTAATGATTAAGGTGCTTGCCTTACAAACACAAGGTGACGGGTTTGAGTCTCACAAGGGATTATTGGCTAGGCTTCAAATTGCTCGCAAGGGCAGTTAGCTTAGTACTAATCTATGAACCTATGAACCTATGAACCTAAAGGGAATAGAGTTGAGGATCAAACTGCTCTTTTTATAGCAAATGTGGTTAATACAAACCCTTTGTTAGTCTTAGCAAAATAACTGGTCAAACTATCTCACTTCCTTCCCTAATAGCATATATGGTAAAAAATCTGCTATAATGGATGGGCAGATTCCCTTCATTTCTCCAGCCAGCCTGATCAACATGGGCATCCTGAGACAATGTAGCAATTGCCTTTTGTATACTGACAACCACTTACTCCTAAACAAACAAATATTCTATGTGAGAGATGCCATTAACACTATGAAGTTGAAATCTATTCTCTCATGTAACAACAAGCCAGACACCAAACAGGTTGTTAGCATGCATACTACACCTCTCCCACAAAATAAGGTCATGGCACATAAACCCACATAGGTAGAGGTACTCACTAGAAGCCTATCAAAAGATCAGAGACCTTCCAAAACTAAACCGCTTGCACACACTGATATGCAAATAGAAACTACTGCACATAATAAAGCCCCCTAAGTCAAAACACCTCAAAACCAAATGTCTTAGTCATATGCGACTCCATAGTGAGTCACACAGATGTCCCCTTACCAGGATGGAGAAGGAGAAGGACATGTTCAACTGCCTGTTAGGTGCCAGGATCCATCAAATCACACATGCACTCAAGTCACTCAACAACAAGTACCTTTATGACTCTGTCATAGTCCATGTTGGGGTGAATGACTTGAGATGTACTTCTCAGGACAATATGATGAGACATGACCAAACTCAGATTACGTGCTTTAGACAGGTATGACCGTAGCCCTAAGTAGCATTTTACCTTCACTCAGAATGATGCCACACTATAAACAAAAAATGATCAATTCAACAATTGGCTTAGCTTCTGGTGTCAGTCCAATGAGATCCAGTGTCTGTCAGCCTGGGAAGACATGGTCAACAGGCCACACTACTTTGCCAGAGATGGTCTGCACCTGCCTCCTCTAGGCTTTTAGATACTGACAAAAGTGCATCCCTCCCCCATAGTCCCCTTTCTGGGCAATGTCTAAGCAACAAAATTTACAACAGGAAAATTCACTCAAGACAGACTCAAGGTTTTACTTCTTAATGCTAGAAGCCTAAACATGAAGCTGCATTCCCTGGAATCACTCCTCATCTTGGAAGATGCTGATGTCTTTGCAATAACAGACATGGTTTAAAGCTGTGGAGACCACCCTGGCTGTGCAAGGTATAATGCCTTCCACACATTCATATCTCAAAATGAGGAGGAAAGATCCAAAGGTGGAGGTATATCCATCTTCATTAAAGCCAAGTACATCTCAAGACTAGTCAAAGAGTATGACTCGCTCAAACTACTCCATGTCCAATTAACTGCAGGCAAAATATGCAACCACATCATTGCTAGCTAGAGTTCCCCCACCATGAATCAAGAAAAGCACACCACAAAAGGTTGAGGTGTATCCATCTTCATTAAAGCCAAGTATACCTCAAGACTGATCAAAGAGTACGACTCGCTCAAACTACTCCATGTCCAATTAACTACAGGCAAAATACACAACCACATCATTGCTAGCTATAGGTTCCCAACCATGAACCAAGAAAAGCACACAACCTACCTTGACTTACTGGAGACCATACAGCCCTACATGTTAGTCATTGGAGATTTCAACTATCCTGCCTTCAACTGAGTGATATATGTGAGCACAAACATGCTCACCCAGAGGATCCTGGACTTTGTAAATACAGATGCTCTAGAGGAGATAGTCATCACCTCCACAAGAACCTCAAATGTCCTGGACATAGTACTCACCAACATGGAGGTCACTGCACTCCCACCCCACCCCACCCCATGCGATGTCTTCCCTGGTAATGTCAGACCATAAATCGCTCTCATTCAAAGTAACTATTTGACCTGGCAATCCCATATGAGCAAACAAAGTAAAAAACTTTTCCAAAGCAAACTACAGCCTACTACGTGATGGTATAAAAAGTGTTATACTCCCCACCCCCCATGACAGACAACAATGATTCCCATGCAGAGGTATACATAAATGCCCTGTATAAACACTTAAGCAATTGTATAGCCTCGTCTGTACTTGACCGGATCAAAAACAGGTCCTCCCAAAAAAACAAGCCACCCTGGTGGACCTCAAGTATAAACAGGTTATATAACAAGAGGAAGAAACTGATGTCCATGAACAAAATGTAACTGACTAAGCAGAGGAAGAATTCCTTGCACAGCTTGAACAAGAAAATCAGAAATCTTGTAAAATCTTCTAAAGCTAAATACAAAGCTAAAATATTATCTCTACCTAAGGATAATCATAAGGCATTCTTTAACTATGTCCTTAATCTAAAAGTGGATGCCCAGCTATGTGTCAAAGCAGTAGTAGATGGTACCATTCATGCTATGCCAGTGGAAATTGCCAACCTGCTAGTTGACACATTCGGTGCAATCTTTCACCACCCTGTCCTCACCAGCTATACCCCAAAGCATACCTGTCACTAGTCCTTGGCCTAATATCTCTAGAGATCAGGTCATATCTGTGCTCTCCAAGACTAAAAACATGGCCTCAGTGGGACCAGATAACATTTCAGGTTGCTTACCAAGCAATCTAAAACAGGGGCTCATGGGCCCACTTGCCATGCTCTTTTACCATAGCTAAATGACTGGTGATAAAGCCATGGTCTAAAACAGAATTCAAAGAAGTGCATTATTATCCCTTTTAGTAAAGTGGAATTCCCTGCTAATTACAGTATTGGCAGCACCTCCCTTTGTTCATTCAAACCAGTGGTGTGAGATCTGGGAACACAGGTACATAGCAATCTGAACTTCAATCACCAAGTTTCTATAGTGGTAAGGAGTGCCTTTTACGTTGTGCATCTCATAAGTAAGACCATCGGATCCAGGTCTAAAGATGTTATAACTCCACTGTACTTGACCCTCATTAGATCATTAATAGAGTGCAATACTCCCTTTTCCCAATACCTCACCAGACACTTGCAGCAGCTGGAGAGACCACAGAGGCTTATCTCCAAAAAATACAGGGCCTCCAAACCATGACTTAAGTGGATACACTGAAAGTCCTGTCACTGTACTCTGTCTCTTAGAGGTTGCTGAGAGATGACTTGTTCCTGGCCTACAGGGCAGTTTCTGACTCCAATCTGATGGAAATGCTACACATCCACATGACAAATGGCACAAGAGTCACTTGCTCTAGGGATCTTAACCTAGCTAGTGACATTAACAGAACATGTTGGACAGACAGATATATCTCTCAGCGATTACTGCTCCTCTGGAATAAACTTCCAGTTCACATGAAGCAGAGTTCCTCGATGACCCTATTCAAATGCAACCTATGCATACCACCTATCTTGACCTAGCCAAGGCTGTTGACACAATCCCCTACTCAGGTATCTTTAAGAAACTCTCCAAGCTGGGGACTAAGCCTTACATCACTAGATGGGTAGCCAGTGTGCTCACTGATGGAACATATACTATCAAAGTTGGGGACTTCATCTCTAACAGTAGACACATCACCAGTGGTGTACCCCAAGGATCTGTGCTGAACCCTTTACTGTTTAGAATCGATTTCTCAGATGTTCAGGCTAAAGTAGATGGCCTTTGGCTTACCAAGCTTGCTGATTATTGCAAACTGGGTGCAATCATTGAGTCCCCCAACATATTACAGGAGGGGCTAACACAGACAATGACTGGTGAAAAAGCCATGGTCTAAAACAAAATTCAAAGAAGTGCATTATTATCCCCTTTAGTAAAGTGGAATTCCCTGCTAATTACAGTATTGGCAGCACCTCCCTATGATCATTCAAACCTAGTGGTGTGAGATCTGGGAACACAGGTAGACATCAATCTAAACTTCGATCACCACGTTTCTATAGTGGTAAGTAATGCCTTTTATGTTGTGCATCTCATAAGTAAGAGCATCACATCCAGGTCTAAGGATGATATAACTCCACTGTACTTGACCCTCATTAGAGCATTAATAGAGTGCAATGCTCCCTTTTCCATATAGTTCACCAGACACCTGTAGCAGCTGGAGAGACCACAAAGGCTTATCTCCAAAAAAATACAGGGCCTTCAAACCATGACTTACGTGGATAGAATGAAAGCCCTGTCACTTTACTCTGTATCTTATAGGCTGCTGAGAGATGAATTGTGCCTGGCCTATAGGGCAGTTAACTCTGACCTGATGGAAATGCTGCACATCCATATGGCAAATGGCACAAGAGTCACTCGCTGTAGGGATCTTTACCTAGCTAGTGATATTAACAAACATGTTGGATAGACAGATATATCTCCCAGTGATTACTGCTCCTCTGGAATAAACTTCCAGTTCACATGAAGCAGAGTTCTTCAATGACCCTATCCAAATGCAATCTAAACAACTGGATGGGAGACCACAAATTCACCCCAGAGGTGGCACCCATGTCCTTCATGGACAGGGGTAGTTAGTGTTATTCATAGACTCATCCTGTCAATTACATACATCTAACAAGGACAGCTGGGGTAACTCAGGATTAACAACAGAGATCCACTCTGCAAATTATGTCCATCTAACCAAGGACATTTGGGGCAACTTAGAATTAGCATGGCTAGGCTTGTAATGAACCTAGGGCCAATAACCTAGTAACCTCCTGTGAATCTATGAACATATCAGAAAACAATGCATATGAGAGTATAAGAAAAGAGCATTCCAAGAGTATATATCCAGGTTTATGTATTATATACTTACATTATCTTCTTGTTTTTGACCCATTTGTACTTTTGTAAACTTTAATTATATTTTAAAGTTGTAAAGAGTTTAGACAGGACTGAAAAAAAAACAATCTGCTTCTTCATAAATTCAAACAGGTTAATTGTGTCTGACTTGAGGAAAAAATACAGAAATAGCATATTTCATTTAAGGTAAGAAAGCCAGGGCAGAGTTTATTTTTGCAAACTGACAGGGAAAAGTACTTAGTTTATAGTTTACAGGGTTGCATTTTTTTCTTGCATATGTGTTTCTTCATTGCAGAAATATTTTCATTTAAATACTTTCTTGAAGTTTTAAATGGTCAATTTAAGAGAAACAAATGTTGAGTTTGTGTTTATTCAGATGGATTAACATGTGTGAATTCTGGAAGGAGCTGTGAAATTGATGTTTTTATTATTTACAGGAAGGAAAACACGTCAAGGTTTCATGATTTGCTAATCAACTATAAAAGACTGCTCTGTGAATAATTTTACTTTTTGTGTTTGTGTGTATGCATAGCTTCTGTACTCACCTTGTTTTCTTGCTTGTTTGCTCTTGTTTTATTGCAGTCATGCTTTACTTCAAATAATTTTTTTGGAGAAGTAAAAAATCTGCATTGGGGATGGAAAGCAACATTTGTTTCTTCCAGTGAGTTCAGAATAGATTAATTGTTCCTGATGAGGGTGATGGCCTGCCATCTAGTGGGTGCCCTCCAGTACAACCCAGCATCACTATTGAAATACTCACAGTCTGTGCCATGTTGCACAATAAAATTTTCAGGAAACAGCTTCAGCAAGGACAACTAGGGACATGACCACAGTTTTCCAGGCCCACAGGCAGAGACAGCAGTTCCATTAGATACAGATGAGGAGTCCGATGGAGAACTACTAGTCACAGACACTGCTGACAGACATTAAGTGTGCATAATATGCTATGTCTCTGGCTAAGAGGCAAAGTATAGCACACTTATTGATTACCTGAGTGAAAATAAGAGCTTAAGAACATACAGATATTAAAAGTGATGTCTGCAAAACTACACAACCTTTACTTAACCACTAATGGTTGTGTGATAGCATCACACAGATATAACACCAAAGGACACATCTTGAAGCTGCAATAATAATGTAAGTCTTGACTCTGCATGGAAAAAAGTTATATAACTTACTACTATCATATGTAAATTCTTATATGTTGCTAAGCTGCAGCATCCACCAGAAGTATAGTAATATCATGACTAGATTATAACTGATGTTTGCAATATATAGCAAAGAATTGTGTCCAGTGCTATGCATCAAACATTTCAGTTGACCACTGTATATAATCCAGTGAGCAGTTGAATGGTAGCATCATTTGCACAAGTATACTGATAAGCTATACTAAGAATACCAACAAAAATATAATGAGGATCAATGATTACATAAACAATCATTTCCAACTGAGTATGAACAATGAATACAAATACTTCTTCTGCAGTACATTTACAATAAAACAAGCTTTTCAGTCAGCAAACATTAGCTAACCAATATGTGCATCAGACATATATTCAACCAGAAGTCACAAAGAAATGTGCAAAGGCTGAGGCACAGTCATTGTCATTACTTGCATGGGAGATGGGGCTACCAATGCTGTGATATGAGACAGTAGAAGTTCCACAGTGCCACTGGCTTAAGCACCTATGATAATAAGTAAAGAGAGAGAGAAATTGAATACAAAACTGATCAAAGTTATATTATCTGAAATGTATATTAGAAATTAAGAAATGTTAATGCAATGAAAAAATGACATTAAGTTAGACATACATCTGCCTTATGTACATTAATAAGAAAGCAAAAGATGTGCTGGCCATGCAAAACCAGATCAGGTGTTCTGAGATATAAGAAAGGTAGATAAAACAGAGATGACAAACATCACACTGCAAATGACACAAGAAACAGAAAGCATTCTCTTTGACAGCTACAGAATAAGACACGTCATATACTGTCAAGTTTGCTCCCCCTTCTCCTTCTCTTTCTCTTTTTCCCTCATTGTCTCTTCTGTCCCAGCCTTCTCACTGTTTCACACACACACACACACACACACACACACACACACACACATACACACACACACACACACACACACACACACACACACAATATATATATATATATATATATATATATATATATATATATATATATATATATATATATATATATCACATACAGATATATGTACACTGAGAATTAATTAATTATATTGCATACTTGGAAGTTCTGCAATAGACACAGTTGGATTGTCTTTCACATTAGCCCCATCAACAATTCTCTGTGAACCTTGTGTTTAGCTGTCTAGATTTCTGACAGAGGACAGGACCTCTTCTGTTTTGGTCAGTGGTAGAAGAGTAGCAGGACTTCCCTTCAAAGCCATATGTTCCTGGGCAATTGCAGCTTTCCTATGTCTTGTTTTTATGATCATATTATTGGCCATATGACTTATTTTTGAATATGGACATTGATGATGTCCTTCTGTATTGACATCATTGACTGTCTGCTCCCAGATACAGTCACAGGAGGACTTATCATCTCTGCCTCTCTCTCTCTCTCTAAGACATAGTTTCTGAATGTTCACTTTATTCTCACCATCATTGTATGGTGGTTTATGGGGTGCAGATGTCTTGGGCCTTAGCCCTGTATGACAGGAAACATCAAAGGAAAAAAAAAACATAAGCAACCCCACACATGATTATTAACAAATATCTATCCTTCATAAAATAAAGAAAGGGAAGGAAATGAAAAACAATTGCTAAAAGTATGTCAGGAGGGCATTTCTGTAACTCTGTAGTACATTGCAGCATTAACAAAAAAAGTTTCACCTTTCAAAGAAAAATGGATAAAACTTTTGTGGGATATCCACTTCCATGAAGGGCAGCCAGGTATATTTCATAGGCTTAACACAATTTTGTGCACTAATAATGCAAAAAACCTGACCTTGCTAATAAATAATAGAACACTTCTGCACTAACTGATCAGCTTCCCAGATAAAACTTTCCATGAAATGTCAGCTAACATTCTTTAGAAATATTTTTACTGGTCAAGAAATAACTGATGTACATGGCTATGCAAACAGCTAGTGAGAAACATGCAGACAGTAAACCAATGGACATACTGTAAAATACAGTCCATCAGAAAGGTTAAAATAAATCAGTTTGTAAGAAACAGTAACATAGCCTAGCAGCAACTCAGTTTTTTAACAAGAAACATGTTTTGCAAACAAATATTACAGCACTCTCTGAATCCAGTCTCCCTTAATATGATACAAGTTTCTTACCTACACAATTACCTTTATATATTGTATATTCAGCACTCTGAGCACTGTGACTATGCAAATTAGGTGTTTTCTCATTAGCATTAATGACTTCCACAATCTGTACTAAGTGCAGAACAGGTAAACATAGTATAAGGACCAACATAATTGTGTGCACACACCCTAGAAACACAAGTATGAGAATTGAGAAGTGTTTCCTGGTAAGGACTTGCAATTGTGAAGGATTATTCTGATTGAAGGAACAATCAGGGTTTTACAGTCAGTCCTCTTTGATGCACACTTACTGAGGGTTTGTCTGGGAGAAGAGACTTCTAAGAAAGTCCATGAGTATGTAGACTGACAGGAGAACAACATTTCTAACAGCTGTAGGAATTATGTGCACACTCTGTGCGTCTGAGTAAAATTATGTCTGCAATTATTAGGAAGTACCACTTCACATATAGTGAACTAGTGTGGTACAAAACAATCAAGAAATAAAGTTCAAACCACACACTGACATGTTAGTTGACCAGAGCAACCACACTGCAGCTCCTAAAGAATTATAGTCCATAGAATTCATACCACAAACTCAAACTTCCATATAGTATCCATAAAAGTACATAGACTCAGCGTAGATCAATAAAACTAACTCTTTATTAACCTCAGATGGCTTAGAACTTTTGACATCAAAACTATCCAACAATACAAGAAGAAACTTTTTATACCCTAAACGAACCATAACTAAGTGCCTGATTGGCTGACCAATGACTTTGTTAAAAATTTAAAATGCCCTATACAATAACATCTTCTTTAAAATTGAAAGTAATAATCACAGAAAAAATCATGATACAAATAATGTTAACATAAATAACATGAAATATTTCATGACCTCATGTGACTCAACAAAATGATTATTATACAGTTGAGCAGCATGATGTTTTAACACTGGTACTATAGAAACACATTCATTCAATCCATTTCCCCAAACAGCATTTAATTTTAACTGTCAGTGTGATTCCCTACATTCCATTAGTGTCACCCAATCACCCACTCTCTTTATATCCTGAAGGGCAACTTCTACTATTCCAAAATGAAAATAAAACCATAACAAGACTGAACATGCCTATACAAGGCATTATTGGTGTTTTTCCTAGAGATAGCATAAATGTGTTCACATATCCTTTTTCTAAAAATTGGTGTTCTGTTTTGCTAACATAGAAACCATTACATGTTTGGCATATCGCAATATATATATATATATATGTATAAATATATATATATATATATATATATATATATATATATATATATATATATATATATATATATGTATATATCACTCCTGTGGTGAAGCAATTGCCCTGAACTAGCCTTGTGGTCTCCTCGGGTTTTCCAATAACTACCATAGTCTTTTCTAAACTAAAAAAGGACATTGATGGAACATTCACATTTCTTACTTCCTTTCAAATTTTCTATGGGTAGATAGGTTATAGAAGCTGGTGCTTCAAAAATATTCTTAAAATTATAACTCATTTTATAAACAAAGTGGGATCCTGGGCAAAGAGTACTGTATAAATGTTCGCCCCCCCCCCCTTAAAAATGTTCCAATTTTGATTCAAGAGTTTCTTAATTGCATTAACTTTATAGTTAAATGTAACAACCATAGCATGTGTATAATTAATACTCGGGGAACCTTTTTGAGCCTTATAATCCTCTGTGTTATCCAATGGAACATTCTCTTGATTTAACAATGGTGTAAATCTAGTGCCTGAAAGGTCTGTCACTTCATTAACAATCTTATTTAAAAAAATATTAGGATAACCCCTTTCCAAAAATATAGTCTAAGGGTTTCTACCTCATTTTTAAACAATGTATTATCAGAACACATAATTGCTGCCCTTACTAATTGGCCCTTAAAAATATTACTTTTAACATGATGTGGGTGACAACTGTGGTAATCCAAAAAGCTGTTTGAAAGAGAAGGTATTCCATATACATTGAACATAATCTACTTCCCCCTTCAACCTTAAAATAGTCACATCCAAATGATTAATAGAATGGATATTATGTTGACCAGTGAATGATAAAAAAGAAGTGGCCTTATTCAGATAAGACAAAAAGGTGTTATGGATAACATCTTGGTCTTTCCACAAATTCAATATGTCATCCAAAAAACAAAAATAACAATACCATTCTGAAGCAAAATAACTTGACAACAGAACACTTATTTCAAGGGCATACATGAGTAGGTTTGCATAAATGGAGGCACAATTTACCCCCATAGCCAGTCCCTTAATTTGCCTGTAATATTCACCTTCAAACATTAAAAAATTGAAATCCAGTACTACTCACCTCCAAAGACACACCCCATACATTAAGGCTGATGCACGAGCCCAAAAATCCAAAAGCTCCAACAAAGCAAAACCAGCACCATGTTTTAATGTGGCAACACCATAAAATTCAGACCGGTTTCGGCAACCTTGCTTTCATCAGTGATAGAATCAAAAGCATAAGTCACCAATACTTATACCATGATTAATCATCATTACTTAATCAGGCATCAACATATAAAGCAACAACTTCATTTGTCAGAACTGTAATCATACAGACATATTACATACGGTCATTTAGCCCTGGGGAAAACAAACCTCCAAGTTTAATGATCCAACCACTCTTCTGTTTATTTAATATTGCATGCAATCCCAATTTGTTTTTCCTGGGCCCCCCCCAAACTTTGTCAATAACCATAAAATAAAATCTGGCATTATTATGTTCAAGTGTATGTTTGTACAAGGCATTTGAAATATGTTTGGTACAAATGTCACTAAGGTGGTGTTCCGATATACGAACATGCATAGATCTCGAGATCTGCACAACATAGAAAGCAGCACATGAGTACATTGCTCAATATACCAGCCAATCCGACCTACAATTTGCAAAAAATCTAATATCATAAACGTTACTAGTATTCTTACAAGAAAACTGTTTAGTTTTTATATATGTTTACATAATGAGCAATGCCCACAAGGATTTGATCCAAAAACATTATCACCAGTTAAGGTGCCTTGATGTTCTATATTTATATACATAATCCAGTACTATTTCCATAAGTTCTACCATAAAACTAAGTGTTCCATTGTCAAAAGAAGTAAGTTCTCTGATAGCTTTTGAAAATAGTTCTAAACCAAGACTGTGGAATCGAAATAAACAAATCTGCAATATCGATAATAGACAAACTCCCACCTATCTTTGCCACAAAATACCAAATTTTAAGCAAAAGGTCCCAGGACTCTCTCAGTATGTGGACTACAGTAGTAGTAGTGTCCTTCAAAATCCTATTAATAGAAACAGCCAATGGGTACGTTTTAGAGTTGTTAGCTGACACTATTAATCTATAAGGTGGGCACATAATATCCTTCTGGATTTTTGAAATCCTGAATACTACCAGAATCTGAAGAGATTTATTAATTAAAAATACATAAGTGTCTGAATCAATACTGCCTTACATAAGTGCATCCTCCAGGAAAAAAAAAAAATTCTACAGGCAATAGAAATTTCATTCCTAGAAACAATGCTATATTTTTCAGTATCTTGCAAGAGATTGTAAATAGAACTAATGCAATCTTCTTTCTCAAATAGGACTATTCCCCTTCCTTTATCGGGTTTTATTACCCTTATAGAATGTTTTTTTTTAACTGATGTACAATATACGTTTTTTTCTTTTGAAATGTTCAAATACTTGGGTCACTGGGAATACTTCAAACTATAAAAATCTTTCTCATATGCCTTTTCAAAAACTGTGAATGTGGGATTTAATGATGGGTTGTAAATACTCTTCTTTTTCAAAATACTACTATTTCCATTATCAGTTGTTCAACCTTCATGCTTATTATAGTCTTCAAATGGCAGCTGACTTTCAAACTGGATCATAAAATTTAAATAACAAGTTTACAGTTTCAATTCTATTAAATAATCCACTATGTTAAACTTGGGGGTGGGGACAAACTTAAAACCTTTTCCAAAGGGAGAAGGGCGTATGTGTGATATTTAATTCATAATAATTAAAAATGTTAAATCCTTTGTATGTTAACATAACACCACCATATGTCTGAATAATATCTGAATCAGTGTTCTCATCCTTAGGGCTGTTAGCTCCTATATTTAATTTCTCCACATTCTCCTCCCTCCCCCTCTTCATCTTGTGCTCCCCCATCCCCTGTGGCTGTATGTCTGTGGCTCTAAAAAAGCAATTTCACCCCTTTGGCTCACAACCGCTCAGATCTCCTAAGAGGCAGATATTCTTGTTTGGACTTCTGCCTATTTGAAATATAACCACCATCATTTCCATCAACTTGCCCTATTGTTGGAACTTAACCAGATGAAATTTCATCATGTGACCCATAGTATTTATTAAAAGGGGCTAAAACGTATGTTTTCTGTTTAACATAATCATCCTGGTCTCTAGCCAATTTTTTTTCTTTCCATTTTAAATTAGAAATAACTAAGAGAAGAGTGTCTACACTCTACCATTAAATCCCACAATTACAGTTTTTGAAAAGGCGTGTGAGAAAGATTTCTATAGTTTGAAATATTCCCATGGACCCCAGTATTTGAACCTTTCAGAAGAAGAAAGGGATATTGTAGGTCAATTAACAAACAACCATTCTATAAGGGTAATGAAACCTGATAAAGGTGGGGGGAATAGTCCTTGTTGAGAAAAAAGATTACGTTAGTTCTATTTACAATCTCTTACAAGGTATTAAGAAATATAGCATTGTTTCTAGGAATAAAATTTCTATTGCCTATAGGAAAATTGTTTTTTTTCCTGGATGATGCACTTATGTAAGGCAGTATTGATTCAGTTACTTATGAATTTTTAATTATTAAATCTCCTTGGATTCTGGTAGTATTTGGGATTCCAAAAATTCATAATGATATTATGTGCCTGCTTTAGAGATTAATAGTGTCAGCTAACAACTCTAAAACGTACCCATTGGCTGTTTATATTGATAGGATTTTGAAGGACACTACTACTACTACTGTAGTCCACATACTGAGAGATTTCTGGGACTTTTTACTTAAAATGAGGCCTTTTGTGTCAAAGACAGATGGGAGTTTCTCTACTATCGATATTGTAGATTTGTTTACTTCGATTCCACACAGACTTGGTCTGGAACAATTTTCAGTTGCCATCAGAGAACTTACTTCTTTTTACAATGGAACACTTAATTTTGTGGTAAAACTTATGGAAATGGTACTGGATTACAGTTTTTTAATGTTTGAAGGTGGGTATTACATGCACATTAAGGAAGCGGCTATGGGGGCAAGTTGTGCCCCCATTTATGCAAACCTAGTCCTGTATGCTCTTGAAATATGTGTTGTGTTGTCAAGTTATTTTTCATTTTTTGGATGACATATTCATTTTGTGGAAAGAGCAAGATGTTGTTATCCACAATACCATTTTATCTTATCTGAATGAGACCACCTCTTTTTATCATTCACTGGTCAACATAATATCCATTCTATTAATTATTTGGATGTGACTATTTTTAAGGTCGAAGGGGGAAGTAGGTTATGTTTGAAAATATATAGAAAACCTACTTTTTCCAGCTTTTTTTGGATTACCACAGTTGTCACCCACATCATGTTAAAATGAGCTTTTTTAAGGGGCAATTGGTAAGGGCAGCAATTATGTGTTTTGATAATATATTGTTTAAAAATGAGGTAGAAGTCATTAGGCTGGGATTTAATAAAGCTTACATGGAGCTAATCTCCGTGTAAGCATAGTGGCATGGCTCGAACATGGAGTTCGGAGCCTGTGCAATCCAGTAAACAAGGCTGGGGGCATGCACAAGCCTCCCAGCACTATTCCGACATAGACACCATGGAATAATGCAAATCACCTTATTTTCTGGTGAAAACCATGCAAATGAGGTGACTTGGTGATCCAGCAGGCAGACAGGCATCCGCATTGAAGCTGTGTCTGCAGCAGAAATGTATTCAGTTACTAACTGTGTACATTTCTGCAAAAAATCAAAACGGGGGCATGACAGCTCAAGTAAAGCATGTATTATGTTTATTAGTCATGCCAATGGCCAAATCTATGGCTCATCTACATGTGCAAATGTATACAGTTGACAGGTATGCCCCCAGTACACCCATCTCCACATAGAAATGCAGTAACATGTATTCTTGTAGGGTAATAGCAGCAGAGCACAAATTCCCAGGGCTGTCTCAATCAACTAGATAACTTGTTGCACATCCACAATATGCTAGGGTCAATGAGTTATGTATATGAGTGGTTAATACTGTCAGGAAGTGGGCAGCACTTACTCTTGGCTGTTGTTGCTTAGTGGCCTAGGTACAGTATTGTGGTTGACATGGTCCATGTTCCAAGACTTTCTGTGCCAACTATTTTGCATGTCAGCTACACCTGCAGTAGGACCTGTACACACTGTCCAGAAATCAATATCCATCACTGCAGGAAATATGGACAAGTCAAGGACAGGGGGCCACTCATATGGACAGTACACAGCAAAGAGTAACCTACACAATGCCTAGCATATCACTCAACTGTACAGATTCTTGCAGTATGTCCAGAGTTTTGCATCATAATTTTGCTGTTTGTCATGTAATTGTGATTTTCTGACAAATCACTGGCAAATCATTAAAGACTAAAGTCAGAAAATAATGAGCAGGTTTTAGTTTCAGACTTCATACCCTTTAGAAAAATACATGCTAATGCAAAACCTGTTATTGTAGCATGTCTCTAAGTTTGTAAGGGCAATATTTAACACCTGTCCCTATTTTTGCCCCTTTATCACCCAATTAGTTATGGTTTTCTTCAGATTTCTGGCTCCAAGAGGTTGAGAGGTACGGTGCCTAGTAGGACAGCAGGTACCTGAATGTTAGGCTACTGCCAGGTTATAAATGGCTGCCACCTTACTTTGTCAGGACTGACAACAAGTCACTGGTCACATTCAATACCCCTGGAATGATAGGCTATCACAGAAGGACCACAGGTATGCCATGTATATTTGTTATGCTTGTCGCAACATTGCATTTGCCTGCCAAACTATTTGCAAAACAAGAAAGGTTCATGTCAAAACATCAATGGCAGACAATGGAGAAGCAGATGTCACACCCATAAGAAAAAGCAAGCAAATACCAAACCAGTCTCCCAACTGTCTATGTTAGGTAGAGCATTATTAACACCCTGTCCCCATGTGTGGGCCTGTGTCTGACTGTCATATCTGGGCCTGTCCAGATGTCAGTCTGTGACAGGTTGACAGCTAGGGCCAATATGTAGCCTCTTAATAACATAGCAACACAAACTATCTGAGGACTACAGCAGATGTACTGGTGCAATGATGGACAACCTGCTAAACAGGTACAGTCAAGAGGTATAAAGCCCATAACCCTGTGTATGATGTTACGGCATCCGCCCTACTCACACCAGAAATAAAAATACATAGCAGCTACTGTGGGCAAGATGGTTCCCCTGTTGTAGAAGGAATTAGAAGTCCACAAAAACGACAACAATGGATTGGCCAAAGAAGAGTCATAAAGACAATAGAGTGGACTATTGAGGATAAGAAAGAAATTATGTAATGTTACTATTATGCAAAAAGCCCAGAATTTCCAGACACAACATATACAAAATGATTAAGAGAGAAATTACTGGAAAGAAAAATACTTCTGCAGGAAAAACTGTCAGAAGCTTCAAATAGAAATTTACTTTCATTAATACAACAGATTTTTTAAAAACAGTATATAGATCAATAAATTTTGATCTGTTTGGAAAAAGAAGCATCTGAGGAAGTGAGAAAATATAAACAACAAAACCTAGAGATATTTGAAAAATATAGAAAAGAAATATGGACATGGGAAGGAAAGAAAGAAAGATTTGATACGGTGCAATGTTTATGCAAAGGAGAAAGCCAGTTTAACTAATATAGAAAATGCAGTCTCAAAGATATTGGAAGAGAAATACAGGCAAAGGCATCCTGGTATGGAAAATTTCACAATAAAAAGATTAAGAGCACAAAGATATAATGTAGAAAAGACTATTAGTAAAGCAAAGTTAAAGAAATAGAAGTTGAAGTTATGGATAGCCTGCAAAGTGAAGGATTTAATGTAGAAGGTCTAACACAAACTACATCACAGCATGATGGAGTGACTGAGTCCACAGAATAAGGAAAAGCAAGAAGATCTGGAGACGTGAAGAAGAAATATGGACATAGGAAAGGAAAAGAGATTTAATATGGTGTAATATTTATGCAAAGGAGAAAGCAAAACTAACCAATACAAAAAGAGCAGCACCAAAGATATTTGCAGAAAAATATATGGAAAGGAATCCATATATGGAAAACTTTACAATACAAAAAAATAAGAAGACTAAGAGGAAAAGTAGAAAACTAAATTAATAATGGAGAAGTCAAAGAAACAGAAATTGAGGTTATGGAACAGCTGCAAAGAGAAGGACTCATTGTAGTAAATCGAGTACAGAAAGCACCACAACAGGATAGAGCAATTGATATCCAAATTAAGGGAAAATCAGTGGAACAGGAAACAATTGGTCATGTGCCATATCAAAATATTTTGGAGCCTTCCACAGGAAGCCAGTATAAACGTTCATTTGAAGCTAGGCAGCAAGGAAAGGAACAGGAAACTGTGGAAACTCTGATGCTGTCAATGTTGAGGAGTGATAAAACAGTGAGTTCCCACATGACAGAACAACAGATGGCACAGGATGAAATTGAAGAGAATGTGCCACAGGAAGATGCTATAGAACTTTCTGTAGAATGTCCACAGGAAACCGAAAACAAGGGATGTGCCCTCAGTATGAAAGAAAATGAGTTAAAAGAAGGGTTGCTTGATTTAATAGACAAAGATAGATATATCAAAATCAATGAGAGAAGTAGAATGCAGAAGGTTAATAAAACCCCAAAAGTTAGAAACTTGATAAAACAAATGAACACAGTAATTAGGACTGTCCATAGAGATCCGTGCAATATAACAGAAGTAAACAGAATATATTACCGTGCTGCTAAATTAATAATTGATAAAGTTCTACCACATGAACACAGGGTAGCAAGGGAAAAGAGGGGGCGAAAGTGAATACCATCTTGGAAATATCGAATAGAGAAAACTATAAAGCAGCCAAGACAAGAAGTGTCACTGTTAGAAGATTGTAGAAGAGGGAATAGATCAAAAAAACTACTAAGAAAGATAGATGTGATAAAAGCAATGCACAGTATTAGAACAGACCAGGATCTATTATGCACTATTGGAGATAACAAACTAAAAATTTCAAAACAGGCGGAAAGACTTAGAAGATGCGAAGATAAATATAATAGAAAAGCACAAAATAAGCAATTTATTGATGACCCAAAAATGTTTTATAGAGAATTGGAAAATAAGGTAAAAGGAATTGAAAGACTGCCAAAAAAGAGGAAGTAGATACATTTTGAAAAAGTATATATGAAGATCCTGTGGAACATAACAAAGATGCTAAATGGATAGAAGAAGTAAAAGAAAGAATAAGAAGTTTAAAGGTACAGGATATGAAATGGGATGAAATAGCCAGAGAGATTGAAACAAAGTTGAGAAAAGCCTCTAACTGGAAAACCCCAGGCCCAGATGCAGTACCTAACTTTTGGCTTAAAGTATTGACTTCTTTGCACGAGGACTTAGCCATGAGTAAGAACTATTTATATGTGCACCCCAAACATGCACCACACTGGTTAACAACAGAAAACAATGCTCTTACTTAAGAGTGAACCTGCAAGCTATCCTTATAATTATAGACCAGTAACTTGTCTTCCAATGATGTGCAAACTATACACAGGTATTGACGCCAACAGAGTTTATAGTCATTTAGAAGAAAACTCAATTATGGCAATAGAACAAAAGGGCAATAAAAGAAAGTCATATGGAACAAAGGATCATGTTGTTGTTAAACAACGTTATAGTGGAGAACTGTAAGAAGGGGAAGAATCTAAGTATGCCATGGATTGACTACAAAAAAGCATTTGATAGTATTCCACATTCATGGATAAAAGAGTGCTTAAAATGTATAAGATACACAATACACTGACTGACTACATTACAGTGACCATGAAACAGTGGCAGACCACTTAGTAATTAAGCCATTATAAAGGACAGATTATTATCCCAGGGATAAAAATTCAAAGGGGGGGTATTCCAGGTTGACTCTCTGTCACCATTGCTATTCTGCCTTGCCATTTATCCATTAAGCTGTTTACTTAACAGCTTAGGCCATGGCTACAATTTGGCTTCTAGAAAACAACAGTCTAATGACTTCTCATCTCCTCTTTGTCGATGATTTAAAACTGTATAGCTCATCAGATGAGGAACTGAAAGCACAGCTGCAGGTTGTCAAAACTTTTTCAGATGACATTGGAATGTCATTTGGTCTTGATAAATGTGCAAAAGCAACCTTTAAAAAAGGAAAACTGCAGCACCAGGAAAACTTAAGTTTGGGACAAGAATGTGATATAAAAGAACTTGAGCAAGAGGGAGTGTATAAATAATTGGGAATTGATGAAGGATCGGTAATAAAACATGAACAAATGTGAATAAAGCTCAGTAAGGAGTACTTTAGAAGACTTAAATTAATCCTAAAAACAGCATTGACATCTAGGAACAAGATCCAATCCATAAATCAATTTGCTCTTCCTGTACTAACGTATAGTTTTGGAGTGACTGACTGGCCCCAAAAAGTGTTGGATAGATTGGATATTAAAACAAGAAGGATGCTTCATGCTTACCAAATGATTTATAAAAATCAGTGTATACCAAGATTATATATTCCCCACTCTAAAGGACGTATGGGCCTCCTTGAAATTGATTATATGTATAGATTTACAATTGTGGGACTCGACACATATCTGCTGACCTCACAGGATCCAAATGTATTGAAAGTTTTGAAACATGAGGAGAATAAATCTAAGATGACATATCTGCTTAATTTAGCAGAAGCATATCGACGTCAAGCAGGAATGGAAATTAAACCAGAAGTAGATAAAAACCAGGCAACAACAGAATGTGTTAAAAAACAAAAGAAAGAATATAAGGTGAAGCACCAGATGAGAAGGCAAGAAATGTGGAAAAAACATAAATATAGTTGCAAGTATAGAAAACTTCTGGAAGAGTCTCATGTTCATCAAGAATGAACACAGGAATGGGTAAGGAGAGGTGAATTCACATCAAGAAATGAAAGGTTAATATTGGCAGCCCAAGATAGTGGGCTACATTCACACTGGTTTACAAAGTCCATTGAACATGTGGGAGAAACACGCATATGTAGGTTTTGTAAAACTGAATTGGAAACAGTCACACACCTTGTTGCTGGTTGCGATGCACTAATGGCAGAGGGACTGTAAACTGAAAGGCATAATCATTTTGCGAGATTGTTACACTGGAGATTGTGCAAATATTATGATATTGAAGTGGCTGAAAAACACTGGAAACGAGCCACAAAGAATTAAAAAATGATGAAGTTTATATCACATGGGACCACCCAATACCATCAGTTCAAAAGACAGATGCTAGAAAACTGGATATGGTGGTCCAACAATAGAAGACAAAAGTAGCATTGATCATTGAAATCGCCACACCCAGTGACTACAGTGTCTTGCGTACAGAGAGACACAAAGTCATAAAATACCTGGATCTGCAGGCAGAAATGAGAGCCATGCGGAAGAAAGATACCTAGACAGTTCCATTAGTAGGAACAACTGGTCTTATAAAAAAGATTTACCAATTAATGTAACACCGTACAAATTGCAGAAGGAGTCATTACTGGGCACATTGCGGGTGCTCCGAAGAGCACTTTTGGCTAATGTCAAAGAGTGAAACAATACAAATTTCATGAACTTTAATTGTACTTTGACTTAGGAATGGGGTCCATTCCCATCAGGGTATTAGAAACCCAAAAGACTTAGAGAAATTAAAAAAGGCAAAGCCTCTGACCAGAATACAGAAGGACAAAGAGACACACATAAGGGGAGGGGGAACCACTGGCCAGACAAATGGAAAATGTGCACACCAGAACAAATTGTGCATTAACATAGGTTTTATGCAGGGTATGGAGTCAGTAAACATCACCCACAACTACACAACACACAGCATGTAAGTGGAGGTCATCAAAAAACAAAAACACAAACAAAGGACACCTCAGAGGCAAAGACACATGGGAACTCCCAAACCTACACACCAAAGAAAATGCATAGTCCACACACCAGTGTCTTGCAACCACTAAGGCCTTACCATAAACCCAACATATTACTCATAGAAGACTCCATTATGTGACACACAGATGTGCCTCTCACCAGGCTGGATAAGGAGAAGGTTGTGCTTACTTGTCTGTCAGGTGCCAGGATCCACCATATCACACATGCACTCAGGTCACTCCACAACAGGTACTGTCATCATTCTGGCCTAGTCCATGGTAGTGTGAACAACATCAGATGTACCTCCCTGGACTATAGGAAGACAGACATGATTCAGCTTGTTGAATATGTGTTCCATGCAGGTATGTCCCTAGCCTTAAGCAGCTACTGTCACCTGGAATGATGGCTCAACACTAACAGAAAATGATTGCGAGGAACAATTGGCTTACTCACTGGTGTCATCCCAGGGGGATCCACTGCCTGGCAGCCTGGGAACATATGACTGACAGACCATGCTGCTTTGCTAGAGATGACCTGCATCTGTCTCACTTGGCTTTCAGGCCTCTAACAAAGTCCGTTGCCTCCCCCATAGTGCCTTTTTAGGGAAAGTCATGGGATCAATACTACTAACATATAACACTCAACAAAATACAAAGTAAAGGCCATGCTGCTAAACACTAGGAGTCTAAACAGGAAAATTTACTCATTGTAAGCATTTGTAACCCTGGCAGATTGTGACATTTGTTCCCTCACAGAAACCTGGGCCACAGCTGGGGGGAGCAACCTATCCTTACCTGAACACTCATCCTATCACACAGCCAGACTCCAAAATGTGCGGAGCAAAGCCAAAGGAGGTGGAGTATAAATATATAATAGACAGACACACAACTCCATGTTGATCAAACAGTCTGCAGTCAACTGATGACAAGACCCCTATGCAAATTATAGGTAGCTACAGGCAAACATATCTGACTCAGGATGCCCAAACCACATATCTGGCCCTCTACAAATCTATCAAGATTCAACCCATTACCCTGATCCTGCCTGACTTATATTACCCAACCACTGATTGGAAATCCAACCATGCCTGAACAGAAATACACAGAGATTCCCCCATCTTATCAATGCTAAATCTTTAGGACAGCTACTTGACACCCCACAAGATGTGATACATATGTTGGACTTGGCAGTAACCAACATGATTAACCACTGCAGCACCCCTATGGTATCATCCTCAGGTCTATATCAGAACATCGAAGAATTAAAACTTGGAATGTTCTGATATCGAACACTATTCAGCGAATGCTAAGAATAGCGAAGCTGCAAAACAGCAAATTCTTTCCTCGGGAAAGAATTCGGTTGGCTGTTTCTGTGGCTTCACTATTCTTAGTGCTGTGGTGGAAAGTTACGGGTTGGGTTTAGGTAAGTGTGTGATTGTTTGTACGTTAAGGTTAGGGGCAGGTTAAGTGAGTTAGGGTTAGGGCACGGGTTAGGCATGTGTGTGATAGTGACAGACTTTAGGGCTAGGGGCAGTTTAAGTGAGTTATGGTTAGGGCGCGGGTTAGGTGAGTGTGCGATAGTGATGGACCTTAGGGTTAGGGTTTGGGTTAAGGTAAGTGGGTAGATAGTAGTGTATGTTTAGTTTAGTGTAGCATTAGATGTAGGAATTTAAGTGTATGTGTGTGGTTGCTGTTTGTTTGATGTGCTTGTGTTGTGTGCATGTGTTTCGGAGCAGCACATTTTTTCCATGGGAAAAAATTTGCTGTTCTGGATGTTCGATATTTTCATGTTTAAATGTTTTGGGGCCGAAAAATAGCATTCGCTATTTTCATCTTTCAATAACGTGATATAAACGCTCATCCTCCCTGGCAATATCCGGCAAAAAAGTGGTCACATTAAATATTACCATCTCTCCTGACCCCCCTCTAGCAATGGTAAAACAAAAATTTCTCCAAAGCTGAGCACAACAACCAGAGGTACTATACCAGCATATATATACAGATGCATGGAATCAGGAATACCTTACAGGACAACACCATCATCCACAAGGGAGAGTAAACCAGTCTGCAAACATCTGCAATAAAGGAATTATGTAACAAAAGGATGACATTGCTGTCCAGGACCGAGAAGGAGCAGGTGCACAACTGGAAGTAATTACCCCAGTCTGAACAAAGAAGAGCACCACTGAAGTCCTCTAAAGGCATCTCCAAGTCCAAATTGCCCACATCTAATACAGACAATCATAAGGCCTTCCTCACATATGTCTGCATTCCCAAAGGAAGCTGGCAGATCTGTGCAGTACTGGTGGTCAAGGACACCACATCCACAAATGCTGTAGATATAGCCAATCTACTGGTTGACAGATTCAGCAGAAATGTCTCCCTTCTGACAGGAAAGCAGGACATCCCCAGTACCTGACCACCCAACCTGTATCACTAGGGAACAGGGCATCACTGCCTCTCAAAGCCAAGAAGACAGCCTCCATGGGACCTGAATATTCTATTCTATTATTAGAGAAATTAGAATTAATTTGGCAAATAAGGCTTAATGCCTACATATACCCTGGCCTTAATGATACATGTTCTATTATGTGCTTACTAAAATTAAAACGTTTAGAGAGGTGAATTGTATATTTACATATATATATTTACATATAAGTATATGTGCATGTAAGTATACTGATTTTCTATTTTTACTATTTTTTGTATATATACATATACGCCTTCCTTATCATTGTGCATTGTTATGTTGTACAAAGGTATGCATGATAAGTGGTCAGAGGGTAGAGTATATATATATATATATATATATATATATATATATATATATATATATATATATATATTTATCTGACAAGTATCAAGATAGTTCAGATGATTAAAACATAGAATATCTAGTCTTGTATATGTTTAGATTGACAAAGTTATATTCCATAAATATAGTTTTACACTTATATGTTTACATATCATGTTTTTACATATAGGTATATATTTAGTTTAAAAAGAATACGTTTTTGTGGAAAATATTTTTGTTGGCTGGCTGTAAATGTTTTAAACAACATAAATAACACAATTCATTTAATACATTCACAGTGGATTTGTAATCAAATAAGTTTTTTTACTTTAAATATGTAATGAGTAGGTCACCTTATCTTTTTAGAGCTGTATTTAAATCCATGAATTTTAAATTACATTTTACCTGAGGAAGTCCAACGATTCAGATGGATGAAAAGCACTTAATAATAAAGTATGTTGCAGAGTTCGTACAGCTTGGTGGATTTTTATTTTATTGTTTGGACCTGAATATATCCCAGCCTCCAACCTACATGAACCCAGGCATGAACTGGCAGCATCATTACGCACCCTACACAACCAAAGCCTGAGTATTGCCTTTGTCACAGCTGAGTGGTGGATATCCCTGTACACCAGGGACTGTTCACTGATCGAGGAAATTAAAGACCCAGCAGCCTAACTAGCCTGATCTGCAAGGCCATGCAATGGATTGTCATGGACCTCATTAACAGAGACATTGGCAAACTCCAAATACTTGAACCCACACAGTCTGCCTTTCTCAAGGGGAGGTATGTCAGTGAGCTCTGGATGACTTCCCTGAGACAGCCAACAAAGGCACGAATGAGGGAAA